>NC_061837.1:6199819-6202319 GCF_019202785.1 Penaeus chinensis
TTTCCTACTCGTACCTTCTTCCTTTCCCCCGTCGCTTCATTCACCCCCCCCCCTCCCTCCCTCATCCCTTCTACCCATCCAACCATCCCTCTACCTCCCCTAACCCCCTAACCCTCCCCTCCCCCACTCCACCTATCCTTCACACCCCACCTTTAGTCCCTCGCCCACTACAGGTCATGGTCGATATTACCTACCATGCGCCCCTCTGTGGCATCTACCAATTACTGTGTTCTCCAATCTATCTCCTCTCTACACTCTCCCCTCCCTGCCGCGGCCCAACGGAAGACACATTGCCGGTCCAGTCGTGGTTTCGTCTTCCGCGTGGAGTGACCTCGCGCGTGAGAGGGAGGAAGGGGGGGGGGGGGGAGAGAAGGGGAGAAAGAGTGAGAAAATAGAGGGGGGGGGGGGAAAGAGAGTAAAAAGAAAGAGGAAGAAAGAGAGAGAGAGAGAAACTAGAGGGGGGGAGGGAGAGAGAAAGAAAGAGAGATAAAAGAGAGGGGAACAGGAAGCGAGCGAGAGAGAGTGAAGCAAAGAGAAAGAGAGAGAGAGAGAGAGGGAGAGAGAGCAAACAGTCGAAAAACAAAGTAAGGAAGGGAGGGAGAAGAGGAGAAAAAGAGGGGAGAATTATCTTCATGATAGACAAAGAGATAACGTAGATGTAAACATACCAAGGGATTAATTCAAAGACAGAAGAAATTAATAGGAAGCCAAGATCACATTCAGGCAGACAAAGAGGTAGATAAAGACCGAGGAGGGAGAAAGGTGTGTGTATATAGAGAGAGATAGAGAGAAAGAAAGAGAGAGAGAAAGAGGAGGGAGGGACGGAGAAAGAGATAGTGATATATATATATATATATATATATATATAGAGAGAGAGAGAGAGAGAGAGAGAGAGAGAGAGAGAGAGAGAGAGAGAGAGAAAGGGAGGGAGGAAGGGAGAGAGAAAGAGAGAAAGGGAGGGAGGGAGGGAGGGAGGGAGGGAGGGAGGGAGAGGGAGAGGGAGAGAGAGAGAGAGAAAGAGAAAAAGGAAGAGGGACAGAGAGAGTGAGAGAGGGGGGGTAAAAAGTAAGGAGGACAGAGAGAGAGAGAGAGAGAGAGAGAGAGAGAGAGAGAGAGAGAGAGAGAGAGAGAGAGAAAGGTAAAAAGAAAGAAGGACAGAGAGGGGGAGAGAGAGAGAGAGAGAGAGAGAGAGAGAGAGAGAGAGAGAGAGAGAGAGAGAGAGAGAGAGAGAGAGAGAGAGAGGGAAAGAGGGAGAGGGAGAGAGAGAGAGAGAGAGGGAGAGAGAGAGAGAGAGAGAGAGAGAGAGAGAGAGAGAGAGAGGAGAGAGAGAGGGGAGAGAGAGAGAGTAGAGGAGGAGAGGGAAAAGAAAGGGGACAGAGAGTAGAGGGTATAAGAAAGGGGGGTGGGGGGCGGGGGGCGAGGGGTTTGGGGGGAGGCCCCGGGGGGAGGAGGGGGGGGGTCCTTATCATCATCGACATCATTTTTGTTATCATCGTTAACCTTATAATTACCATTAAAATTATTATTGTAAATCTAATTACTCTTTCTCGTATCAACACTATTGATAGCATATCTACAAATCACCATCTTCATAATGATAAATGTTATTACCAACAATTATCGCGATTCTCATATCACTATCACCATGAAAATAATCATAATCACCTATGAAAAAATAATTAAATATGAAATTTAAAAAGGCATAAATAAACACATAAGCAGATATATACATAAACAAATAAACACAAAACGAACGAACGAACAGCTAAAACAAAACAAATAAACACCTGCATAGATGAAAGGACAGACACATAAACACACAAACAAGACAAACAAACAGACAAACACACAAACACGTAAACAATAAAGACATTAAAGGAGAGACCAAGACAAACAGACAAACACACAAACACGTAAACAATAAAGACAATAAAGGAGAGACCAAGCAAACAGACAAACGAGACAAACTTGAGGTTTCGAAAGGGCAGAAACCGATAGAGAATCCCTGATGACAGCTACAGATTTACAACCCTAGGCGAGGGGGGTGGGTGGGGGGGGGATAGATGCTCTGCAAAGCGAAGTATTGTCCAGGGGATGGGGATAAGGGGGAGGGGGGGAGGGGGGTAAGGGGGAGAGGGGGGTAAGGGGGAGGGGGGGAGTGGGAGGAAGGGGAGAGATGGATGGGGCGACGAAAAGTACTTACTTTTTTTAATGATAGTTTTTTATGCTTATACATATATATATATACATATATATATTTAGAGAGAGAGAAAGAATGTTATGGTTTGTTGTAATTATTGGTTATATTAATGTTATCGGCGTTATCATTATCATTGCTATTATCTACCTTATTATTATTATCGTACTTATTATTACCATAAACATTACTATTATTGCCACACACACACACACACACACACACACACACACACACACACACACACACACACACACACGTACATGCTGTATATGTAACACACCTTTTGTGATCTCCTTCCAG
>NC_061837.1:6209819-6214819 GCF_019202785.1 Penaeus chinensis
TTTATATATCTATCTATATATATATATGAATTATTATATATATGTATGTATGTATATATGAATATATATTATTTCTATATATGCATATGTGTGTATGTGTGTGTGTGTATGTGTGTGTGTGTGTGTGTGTGTGTGTGTGTGTGTGTGTGTGTGTGTGTGTGTGTGTGTGTGTGTGTTTGCATGTATATATGCATGTACATATATATTTATACATACACATATATTTATATATATATATGTATTTATTTATATATATGCGTATGTGTGTTTACCCCCCTCACCTGAGCAAGCCCAGCGGAAGCAGCGTCGGCCCCCCTAATAATGCACGCCGCACAATTAAGCGTCATCGCCCGCGGTCGAAACTCGCCCCAGACCCGCACGGCCGCGTGACACATACGATAAGACGACAGCAACATTCCCTTATTAAGGATGCGGCCGCGTCAGGGACAAAATGAGGGACACGATCGAGGGAAATGATAACGAGGGAAGGAAAGAGCACGAGGGAGAGAGAGAGAGAGAGAGAGAGAGAGAGAGAGAGAAGGCCGGCTCTCGTTTGTTATGGCTGCAGAGGAAAGGGATGGCCGCGCCTGGTCGTGTTGCCTCGCTTATCTCGCCAGCATCACTGTAAACAAATTAGCCACGACAGTAAACCCTCCCCCTCCCCTCCCTCGCCCCGCCCCCTCCCCCACCGTGGCACATCCCCCTTCACCTCTACAAACACACACATACGCACACACATACGCAGTTGTGTTTCTTCCACTGCCTCCCCCTCATCCCACCTAACTCTTTCTCTCTCTTTCTCATTTTCTCTCTCACTCACTCACTCACGCTCTCTCTCTCTCTCTCTCTCTCTCTCTCTCTCTCTCTCTCTCTCTCTCTCTCTCTCTCTCTCTCTCTCTCTCTCTCTCTTTCTTTCTGTCTCGCTCTCTCTCTCTCTCGATCTCTCTATCCTTCAATCTTTCTCGAACCTAAGTCCATTTTTCATCAGCCTTCTGTTTGACTAAAAGTATTTCATATATTTATCTTCATTTATTATCAAAGGATTATCATTCGTTCTATTCTACTGATGGTTCTTTGATATTACTACAGACGTCTTTCAATTCTTTCGATCAACTTCAATGTTCTTCTTACCTGTTGACACTCTCACTGTCGTATAGTGAAACTAGAACAAATACTAGTAATTTGTTATTCCTCAGCCTCTATTTTTTGTTTGCGTCTCTTTAACTTTAAATTTTAAGCATTATTCAAAAAATGTCATTTCATGCTGATTCTCGAGCATTTCCCACTTTCTCTTTCTATTTCTCCTCCAAAGTTCCTTCTATATGAACCTGAAATGCATAGCAAGTCTACCATACGCACAAACATACCTACATACACATATTCCCTCGTACTTCACAAGACTGAAAATAATTAAAAAAAAAAAAAAAGATTCCCCTCCTTTTTTCTCAATTCCTCAAACTCTTCATCTTCACATTTTATCTCCCTGTCTCCAGCATCCAATACAGCATCCTTCTTCCCACGACGAGCAATTACCATGCATCTCGTGATATGGTCGAGAAGTATCCTCTTTCACTCCAGAGCTTCACCCAAGACGTTTTAACTGATGTGAGAATTATATTTATTATTCCATGCTGCTTAGTATTCTAGCCTCTTCTTCTCTGGAGGAAAGAGGACTCCAGGTCATTATACTTGGGGTAATAATCGAAATAACGGATACATGTAATGTACACATACGTCATTCTACCATCAAATAAGCTTTTTGTGTGTAGGTTAGCTTAGTGTTATTATTAGTAGTAGTAGTAGTAGCAGTAGTACATATATAAACATATGAATATATGTGTGTGTGTGTGTATATATATATATATGTGTGTGTGTGTGTGTGTGTGTGTGTGTGTGTGTGTGTGTGTGTGTGTGTGTGCGTGTGTGTGTATATATATATATATATATATATATATATATATATATATATATATAAGGCATATATATATATATATATATATATATATATATATATATATATGGCATATATATATATATATATATATATATATATATATATATATATGGCATATATATATATATATATATATATATATATATATATATATGGCATATATATATATATATATATATATATATATATAAAGTATATACACAAGTGTGTTGATTATTATCTTTATCATCTTTAGTATCATTATTATTGTTACTTTTACTGTTGTTTTTGTCATCATTATTACTGTTACAATTATCATCATCATTATTATTAACATCACCATTGTTGTTATTACTATTAATTTTAGTAGGAGTTGCAGTTGCATTGATTTTCATTGTCATTATTGTTTTATTGTTGTTGTTTTATCTTTATTATCATTACTATTTTCGTTAATAATAGTAGTTTACTTTTGTTATCATTATCATTATCATTTTTATTACTATTTTCATTATTAGTGTTATTATCATTGGTATCAATATTAAGATCATTCTCATTATAACTCTCATTCTCATTCTCATTCTCATTGTTATTATCAACATAATTACTACCACAGTTATCATTATCATCATCGTTTTCATCATTATTATCTTTTTCTTTTTCTTATTATTCTACTTCTCCTTCTTCTTTTCCTTTTCTTTTTCTTTTAATTGTTCTTTTGCGTTTTCTTCTTTTTCTTCTCCATCATTATCACTATTATCATTTTCTCTATCATTGTTTATCATCACTTTTGGTTATTACCTATATCCTTTCCTTTTCAGTATTATCATTGATTTTATTTCATTTCTTTATTTTCCAGTTGATATCAAGCCTTGACTATATCCCGTGTCTTATATATATATATATATATATATATATATATATATATATATATATAAAATATATATATATATATATATTTACACACACACACATATATATATATATATAAAATATATATATATATATATATTTACACACACACACACACACACACACATATATATATATATATATAACAAATGAAGAACACATCACGCAAAAAGCAAACAGTTTAAAAAATGTACCTTTACAATATTAGAAGTATTTGGGGGGGCTGGTCCTTTACCGAAAACAAGTGCTTTCTCCTGCTTGATGCTAAATTCACTTCATGGGTCAACGAGTCACTTCATCCACTTGTCCATCACCCTATCACTTTCCCATATTCCATAAACGCAAAAAGGAATGTGTTTGATACCCTTAAATGGACTTCGATCGGCTCATTACAGGGTATAAGTACCTTTATGACTATCGTTGGAACTCTATATGGTAAAGGCGTTCGTGTGTTAATTCAGAGGCTGTAACTAGGTATCTGGTATGGATAATGATAGACACGAAACAGGTTACATATTCTTAAATGTGAAATATTGTTGTTTATGAAAAAATAAAAATTATATACATAATATGTATTTCTGATTTACTATAGAATTCAACATATTAAACATTAATCACATGAAAAAAGAAAATTACATACATAATAAGTATATCTGACACTCGCTCTCACTCTATCTCCCCATTCTACAGCACCTTCTTCCCCACGAACATTTAACAAAACACTTCCTTCAACTTCTAAAAACACAACTCAATTCTGAAAAAAAGCAAATAAAATTTCAAAAAATAAATTAATTAAATTGTATTAAATTAAATCAAACCCAATAGAACAAAATAGAATATATACGAAAAAACAAACGATATCAAAACATCTTATTTCATCTAATATTATATCAAAACGATCCTACTTTAAAACGAAAGACCAGCTGACAATACTCGCGAACAAAATAGAACAGAATACCCTAAGCGGCAACCGAGGAGCGCCTGTCTCTCTCTGGCTCTTCTGTTAATGTGACGTAAACTACTGTATTACCATAAACAAGATGAATGAGATCTCGCGCAATGCAAGCGTCACGCCGGTCCGTTTGTACGCCTGCCACTTTACGTGAATTCTCTCTTCTACCCTTTTGTTTAATTTAAAGATAGATAGATATATTAAAATCCTGATCGATTGATTAATGGATTTAGAAGTAGATGAATTGATTGATAAAAGTACATATTGAAAGGCGTAAGTACTTCTCGTTGTAACTGTGGTGGGAATTTTCAAGGGTTTTGCTAAATTTATGTTGTTAATTCAATTATGCTTTGCTATTTGGTCTGAAATTATAGGTGATTCTTTCTCTCTCTTGGTCTTCATATTACCTCCCATTCGTCTATCTCTCTTTATCTGTCTATCTATGAATTTGTCTATCTCAGTCTGTCGATCTATCTATTTACCTACGCATGTATGCCTATCCGTTTATCTATCAATCCATCTTTTAAATTATCGATGTATCTCTCTCTCTCTCTCTCTCTCTCTCTCTCTCTCTCTCTCTCTCTCTCTCTCTCTCTCTCTCTCTCTCTCTCTCTCTCTCTCTGTCTGTCTCTCTCTCTCTTTCTCTCTCTCTCTATCTCTATCTATCTATCTATCTATCTATTTCTATCTCTATCCATCTATTTATCTACCCATTTCTATCTCTATCATTTACCTCTCTATTACAGATTGCAATTAATATCACATACCATTTATTCACCTATAGACTGTTTGACAATGCTAAATTTGGATGGGCTTCTAAACGGATATATAAAAACGGAAATGCACAGACGAACAAAATTGCTTGCATGTCTGTTTGAACTCAGAGAAAAGTAATTATCGTTAATGATAGACCACTAAAATCACCCATTTTTATTCGTGTTCTATATCTTTGTAACATTTA
Source organism: Penaeus chinensis (assembly GCF_019202785.1). NCBI lineage: Eukaryota > Metazoa > Arthropoda > Malacostraca > Decapoda > Penaeidae > Penaeus > Penaeus chinensis. Next base: position 6,214,575 of record NC_061837.1, read on the forward strand.
TAACGTCCATAAACGGAAAGGTAAAGATATTCTCTTAACTTAAATGATTATCGTCTGCTGAAAGAGTTACCGAAACGTTAACTACTGATTAGGAACCGAAATAGCTTTTATTGTTTACGATAGATTTTTACGTAATTGGTAATTTCCTTTCGTGTTCGGCAATTAATATACATATAAGAAGAACTTGCAAGTAAATATATGCAATAATAACTTAAGATATGAGAGTGATGAAGAAAATGGAACTG
>NC_061837.1:6229819-6234819 GCF_019202785.1 Penaeus chinensis
TTTTTTTTCTCTCTTTCTCTTTCTTTCTCTCTCTTTCTCTCTCTCTCTCTGTCTCTCTCTCTTTCTCTTTCTCTCTCTCTCTCTCTCTCTCTCTCTCTCTCTCTCTCTCTCTCTCTCTCTCTCTCTCTCTCTCTCTCTCTCTCTCTATCTCTCTCTCTCTTTCATGTTTATTCCTTTTAATCCACATCCCAGCATGCATCAGCTAACCCAAGAGAGGAAGAAAAGAAAAAGCACCGAGTTTGCCCTTCTGTGCCATCCTCGCGAGCCTATTCGTGTTTTTCCTTGTAGACCAGTGATGTTACTGAGAACACCTGCAGAGAATATGGATTAAAAACACACTTATGTAAACGCTTTGGAGCTGTGTGTGTTTCTGTATGTGCGTATGTTTATGTATGTGGGTGTGTTTGTGTTGGTGTTAGTGCGTGTGCGTGTGTGTGTGTTTGTGTGCATACACGTAAACATAACAGCCTTAGTCAGCAACAGAGAAGGGTACTGTACGTACACGCCTGCACGTTGCAGAACACTTTTCCTCCTTCTCATCCCACGTATCACACGGACACGCCATGCAACCAAGAAAAGAATTTGGACATTCACTGTTTCGCCGCCAGTGAATCATGGGGTGGGAAGGCGTGTGGGTCTGCACGTAGCAAGCAGAACCTAATCTTACTTTCACGAGCCGACGTCTCCTGTGGACGTGCATTTCGAATGACCTTTGGGATCTCCGGCCCAGATCCTCGTCTCGAAGGCCGCCTCGCGCCTCGTAGTAGGAAAATTTAGTAGTAGGCACACACATGTGCTCACACACACACACACACACACACACACACACACACACATATGTGTGTGTGTGTGTGTGTGCATATATATATATATATATATATATATATATATATATATATATATATATATATAACATTGAGAGAGAGAGAGTGGGGGAGGAGTAGGACAGATCGAGACAGATAAACACACAAACAAGCGAAGTAATTCAAATAACCTCATCTATTTCATCCACACATTCGACACTACAACCTTGGCATTATCAATATTTGAACAATATACGATGATTGCTTTATCCTTTTAAGAAAACTTTATCAAGTGCTTCCTTCTTATTTGCCTATTTATCAAGTGCTTCCCCATTCTCTGCCTATTTATCAAGTGCTTTCCCATGCTCTGCCTATTTACCAAGTGATTCCCTATTATCTGCCTATTTATCAAGTGTTTCCCCATTCTCGGCATATTTATCAAGTGGTTTCCCATTTTCTGCCTACTTATCAAGTGCTTTCCTATTTCCTGCTTATTTATCAAGTGCTTCCCCACTTTCAACCTATTTCCCAAGTGCTTCCTCGTTCTCTGCCTATTGATCAAGTGTTTTCCCATTCTTAGCATATTTATCAAAGTGCGCTTCTTCATTTAATTTCTTTGTATTACGAAAAGGTCTTACCACTGTGTGCATATCTATTGAGTATAATGATAAACCTTTTAATTGATGTTACCATTAATTACGCGTTTATTGCATATACACAATTCATATCTTCCCAATGAATGATATTGTAATTGTAATGATAATTATAGTAATGATAGTAATGATAATTATTATAGTTATAATAATAATAACAATAGTGATGATAATAATAATGATAATGATTCTTATTATTTTTATTATTATCATTATTATTATTAATATTATTATTATTATTATTATTATTATTAGCATGATTATTATATGAATATCAATATCATTATCATTATCACTACTATTAGTATTACTATTATTATTATCATTATTACTATCATTATTATCATTATCATTACTAATATTACCGACGATGATAATAATAACATGGTGATGATATGATGATAACTACAAAACTATACATAACGAAACCATTTCAAAAATCACACTACACTTCCCGAAGAGAGATTTATAGTCCTTAAAAAAAAAAATATATATATATATATATATATATATATATATCTGATAATATTTCCGTTTTGTCCTCATATCCTGATAAGTTAACAGCAGTTGTAACTCAGGAATCTCGGGTCGAAAGTATTTTCGTATTGTGAACCTGGGACTGGTTGCTTGTGAGCGTGCGCGCGTGTGCTTAGATCACCATTTATTTACGATTTGGAATATGTTATATGCATATGTTGATAGGGATATTGAAATTGTGAATGGAAGAGAATGAACGAAAGGTGATAAAGTTGATATCTATTTTTAAAAAGTTTTGGATCATAATTTTTTTTTCTTTTTTTTTTTTCTTTTTTTTTTTTGGCTTTTCTGAATATCAAAAGTATTTAAAAAATCACATCTTTAATATCATATTTCTAAACACGTTCTGTTGATCTCCATAAATACTTACCCTTCTGTGGAGCACTGTGTTTTATTTTTTCATTACACGACAGATTGTTACATGAAGATCATTGAAATCCCCAAAGTATAGTTTATTAGGAAATTTGACAGAACTTGAGTCGTAAGACAGAATACCAAAAGAAAACTTGTATATCATATCTGATTATGAGATATGTATTCTTTAAACGTCAATAGCAATTCCTGTCTGATAATTGCGTAGTTAATAGGCTTGTTTCCTAGTTTGTCCTTCACTATTAATTCTCCGTTTACTTTTAGTGTAGTTACTGAACAAAACAAGTTATTTCATATCATACCATATCATCTTCAGACACTAACGTAATACATGTATATATGTATATGTGTATGTATTAAACAGTTGCAGGAAAGTAAAAGTAAATGTGTCCGAGAAAATTTAGATCTTTTTTTTTTCCTAGTTTTCCAGAGTTGAAAGTCAGCGTAAAAGAAAAAAATATGTTTTTTTCTTCTTCTTCTTCTCTGACCTGTTTATTTACCTAGTTTTTTTTTTCTTTGTTCTGTAGCTAATCGTTTCTTAGTTTGTTATTTGTAAATTTTCACGTATTTCGTTGTTTTTATACGAAGTTAATATTCCATCACGTTGCAGTCCCTGTACTCTAATGTGTCTATATATATAGACACACATATATGTGTGTATATATGAATATGTGTGTGTGTGTGTGTGTGTGTGTGTATCTATATATACACATATATATATATATATATATATATATATATATATATATATGTGTGTGTGTGTGTGTGTGCGTGTGTATGTATGTGTGTGTGTGTTTGTGTGTGTGTGTGTGTGTTTATTCATATACATATATATATATATATATGCATGTATGTATGTATATATGTATATATATCATATGTGTGTATGTATATGTATATATATATATATATATCATATGTGTGTATGAATATATATGCATATATATATTATATGTGTGTGTATATATATATATATATATATATATGTGTGTGTGTGTGTGTGTGTGTGTGTGTGTGTGTGTGTACACACACACATATATATATATATATATATATATATATGTATATGTAGATAAGTAGATATACATATATAGGTGTGTGTATATGTACACATATATATGTGTATGCATATATAAATATATAGGTATACAAATATATATATGTATGTGATGCCCTCCCAAAGACTTTACCTACGACATCTGCGTTTGACCTCTGAGGGCGAGATCGGACATGAGCCAGCATACATATATACATACATATATATATTCATATCTATGTATATGTGTGTGTGTGTGTGTGTGTGTCTGTGTGTGTGTGTGTGTGTGTGTGTGTGTGTGTGTGTGTGTGTGTGTGTGTGTGTGTGTGTGTGTGTGTGTGTGTGTGTCTGTGTGTGTGAATATACATTAATGCATGTCTGTAAGTGTGTGTGTATATATGTATATCTGTATGTATTATTTGGGTATCATGACAGAGACGGCACACACTGCCACTGGGTCACGGCCCAGCGTGAGACTTGGAGCCACCGATGGTCACTCAGGTTTCTTCACGCTGATGTGGCATAAAAGGCAGTAGACGCCAGCAAGTTGGAAAATTGCGAGAAACTGCGAAATCTGCAAGTAGGTTACCTCTTTGCTGCTAAGAGTAATGTTATTTCCATTTCACTTATTCTGCATTTTTTTCTCTTTTGGTCTTTTTTTATTTAGGTCAGGCACTTGCAAGTATCGGTTGGTCACGAACAGAATTTAAAAAAATAAAAATTCTCACGAGGAAACAAGATATAAAAGAAGTTATCACAAAGGAAACGGTTAATGGTATATGTTAGCCAGCGATTAAGACGTGGAAGCTATGATCTTCTGAAAACTATTAGATAATATATCCTTGGAGAAATTGCATTGTTTTTTCTACTCTAAATATTGGTTAAGAACAATGTTGCATAGTTTTTGGTGCTACCATTGCTGTTTATAATTAAGTAGATAGTAAGGTGTTTGTAACCGAATAAACAAAAATCATAACAAATGTAAAGAATCCTTGAGCAAGATATGCAATCAACGCATCTTGATTAATGTAATTGTAAAGACTTAATCGAGACGTTTTAATTGCATGTCTCGCCTTGGTCCATTATTCCTTTTTTTTTAAACCTCTTTTACAGTTAGCCTACTTAAGGGCTCACATTCACAGTACGCATGTAATATCGTCACTGTTCGCTGATTATGGATATCGCTTGTGCAGTTTTATTGATCGAAATAACATGTAAACACTTCTCTTTTGAAATAATGAAATACACATGACTCTGATCCAGCCAAGGCCATTGAGGTGGAATTGTCTGGATTAGAGTCCACTTTGGTAAATATGCAAAACTCATTTTTCTAGTTCATCGTATGAGGAAGGAAATGGCTCGTACTCCTGCACCCGTTTGGTATTCTTTAGAGTACCCGGGTATGATAGGCATGTTAAACAACTGACTATTTATATATACGTACACACATAAGCACATACACACAGACACATATATAGCTGTGTGTGTGTGTTTTTTTGTGTTTGTGTGTATGCATGTGTGTGTGTGTGTGTGTGTGTGTGTGTGTGTGTGTGTGTGTTTGTGTGTGTGTGTGTGTGTGTTATACTGTATCCTCAGAAA
>NC_061837.1:6239819-6242319 GCF_019202785.1 Penaeus chinensis
TTCCTTAGCGATTCCTTGTTTCTTTTCCTCTTCTCTCCTGCCGCTTTCCCTCGCTCCTTCTGCGATGACGTAACCTGTTCCAGCGCTGAATCATTCCTTGGAGATAGTAGACCCGGACTTCTTCTCTCTTTCCTCCTCCTCCTTCATCTTTTCCTCTGTGTGTGTGTGTGTGTGTGTGTGTGTGGGTGAGTGGGTGTGGGTGGGTGGGTGTGTGTTGGCGTTTGTCTTCGTCTTTCGCTTTCTCTATGTATATCTGTCTTTCTGTTTTTTTATCTTTCTTTCTATCGCTCTCTCTCTATATATATATATATATATCTTTCTCTCTCTCTCTCTCTCTCTCTCTCTCTCTCTCTCTCTCTCTCTCTCTCTCTCTCTCTCTCTCTCTCTCTCTCTCTCCCTCTCTCTCTCTTTGTGTGTGGTGCAGCGTAGCGATCTCGTCTAGCAATCTTGCTGACCTGCGTTCAAATCCCTCGCCGCCAGTGGATGGTAACCCCGGCCTTTTCTTGCACACAGGGGATAACTTAGAAGCAAAATGAAACGGACACTATGTCACACCAAGAATATCCATTGTAACAAATGGAATCAAACTAAACTTAACTCTCTCTCTCGCTCTCTTTCTCTCTCTCTCTCTCTCTCTCTCTCTCTCTCTCTCTCTCTCTCTCTCTCTCTCTCCCTCTCCCTCTCCCTCCCTCTCTCACTAACTCTCTCCCTCTTTCTATCTATTTATCTCTCTCTCTCTTTCATTCCTGCTCTCCGTCGATTCCAATCCCTTTTCATTCATGCACCCACTTTCATCCATGTTCCAAAAAAAAAAGAAACGACAATATTACAAAACACCCAAGGTACAAACCGGAAGTTACCATCTCTCCAGGTGTTACCCAAAGTCCCAAGGCGCTCGTGCGGGACAGGGAACAAATACAAAAAAAAAAGAAAAAGAACGTGCGCGTCTTTATTTATCAGCTGTCTCTCTGTATGCGTATCGCTGTTGGCCTTGTCGGGTGCTGCTGGTAACTCCCTAAGTAGGGTAGGGTGGGGTTAATGCGGGTGTGTGTTGCGTCTGTGTTAGTAGATTATGTACATACACACACGCACACGCACACACGCGCGCACAAGCACACGCACATGCACATACACGCTTACACACATACACACATACACACACACACACACACACACACACGCACACACACACACACACACACACACACACACACACACACACACATATACATATGTATGTATGCATGCATGTCTATACATACAGGCAGACAGCAAACATATAGAAGAGAATGGACATAAAGATAGAGATAGATAGGTAGATAGATCGATAGATAGACAGAGATATAGACGTATTCATCTTTTTAAATACATCGCTGGCTGGATAGACATGATGATCCCACAATCCACACATGCAACCTGTGAATAGAAGTCACATACGTACCGAGAACAACATTGCAACGCCGGAGCCACGACAGGAAATGCGTATGCGTATTTTTCTCTCATGCGTTTCTTACGGGATTTTTCTACAGATCATGTACTGTTGTTTTACTGTAAATCGTGTGGTCATTTGCTCTAATAGTTCTTCTTACTGAGGTCAGTTGTACCTTTCGTTACATAGTTTCACTTCTTCCCTTAAGTGCTTAAAATTACTTTAAGTTACCTTAACCTAGAATTACTTATTGCTACTATTGTTATAATATTACTATTATTGTATTATTAGTATAACATTACTATTATTGTATTGTTATTATAATATTACTACGATACTATAATATTACAATAATATTTTGATATTGCTATCATTATTACAATATATTATTACTATTATCAGAATTACGTAACGTTGCTGCGTTTTTTTTTTTTTTAATCCGAAGAAAATGGGATTATTTGTAATAGCGGCGAGTTAGATATTTTTTCTTTCTTTCTTTCTTTCTTTCTTTCGCTTAATTACTTCGCGGTTAGTGTGGATTCCTAATTGCAGATTACGTCTTGTTCTGCCTTGATTTAAATGCAAAGGTGTTATATCAAGGCTATACATTTTTACACCCGGTCAGTTTGACCTTTACTGTGAAAAGCAAAATATTTCCCCTCAAACAAGCAAGTGTTCTGTATAAGCAATCACGTCTGATATGGACATCCTTATATACATATCTATCTATCTATATGTACATTTATATATATATCCATATGTGTGTGTGTGTGTGTGTGTGTGTGTGTAAGCTCCGGACATATCAGTGCGAAAAGTGTTACTTTTTAAGCGGCCGTCTGACCATTCTCTGTTTATTTGACTGATTAGGTGAAAAAGGATCAAATGTTTCGTGTTTTTTATTACATTTAACGCAAACTTTTGGGTAATATTGAAAAGAAAAGAAAATAGTCACTGCTTATTTCATATTTTTCCTACTATCCCTGGTACGTGTTGCGACTTTCTCCGAGCATTATTAGGTAAGGTGTAACCCTCTCAAATGTTGGTTTATAAGTTCTAGAAATAAAACATAAA
>NC_061837.1:6269819-6274819 GCF_019202785.1 Penaeus chinensis
CCCTCCCCCCCTCTTTTCTCTTTCTCTTATCTTCTTCACCCGCTCGTCTCTTCTTCATATAACTAATCTCACCTGCTTCCATTCTCCATCTTTTCTCCTCCCCCCCTCCCTCCTTCCCTCGTCACCCCCCCACACTCTCCTTTTTATCACACTTCTCCCCACCTCCTTCCATCCTCCATTTCACCAGCTTATTTCCTCTCCTCTATTCCCTCCCTCCTCCTCCTCCTCCCCCCACCTCCCTCCCTCACACACCCACCCTTCCCCTCTCCTCTCTCCGCCTCTTCATCATATTATCTTTCCCCACCATCTTCCTCTCTCCCTCCCTCCCTCCTCCTCCTCCTCCTCCTCCTCCTCCTCCTCCTCCTCCTCCGCCCATCTCCCCCCCCTTCCTCCCACACTTTCTCTCCCAATCCTTATTCTTTCTCGGACGTCCATGTTCGCGCTAGGATTCCCGGATGAGGCCCGAAGGTCACCGGATCCTGTATGATATAATCCAATGCTCTTTTTATAGATTCCGAAACCACGAAACTGATAATTCTCTTTTCCTTTTTTTTTTTTAAGGCTTGAGGATAGAAGTACGTTTTTTTTTTTTTTTTTTTTTTACCTTATTTATTACTTATTTGTCTGTCTGTTTATGTTTTTTCTTGTTTTTTTATTGCTTTATCTATCAAAGCATTGTTGTATTCAATTGAAAAAAACGGTTTGGATGGATTCAAGTGTTATTTGAATTTACAAAATATATTTACCTAATTTGCTTAAGTATTTCATATATCACAAACCTCGCATATTTCTAGCGTTTTTAAACAACTCTATAGTATTTATTTTCATTATTTTTTTTCCTTATCATTTCATCCATAATGAATCTATTTTTTTTTATCAACAGAAAACAAAAGAAAAATCCAGAAGTGTGAACTGACGCGAATAGGAAGTGAAGGAAGTGAAGACAAAAAGGGAAGTGAAAGAAGACTAAGAAAACTCAGAAGTGAAGGAAGTGAATGAAGAAAGTGAAAGAAGTGAAGCGAAAGGAAGTAGGGAAAATAAAGTGAAAGAAGTGAACTAAAGGGAACGAAAGAAGTGAAGGAAGTCAAGCGAAGGAAAATAGGAAAAGCAAGTGAAAGAAGTGAAAGAAGCCAGAAGCCACAGAAGCGAAAGGAAGTGAAAGAGAAGAAGGAACTCGAGACCAGCCGCCATGACCTTCTCGTATCGGATGAGATGGATGCTGCCCGTGGCTCTCCTCCGGCTGCTGCTCGTGTCCGTGATCAAAAACGCGGGCAACCACACGTACGATTCCTCGCACAGACTGGAGACTTACTACGATTTCATTGTGGGTGAGTTGGAATGTCAATTAAGTAAGTGTAAGTAAGTAAGTAAGTAAGTAAGTAAGTAAGACCGAGGGGGGGCGCATCTCTTTGGTCTTCGATTATGTGCTTTTTTTTTTTTTTTTTTGTCTTTGGTTAGGAATTGGAAACATGTATTTTTATTATGATTAGTGGCATGCTGAAATGTTAACTCAGGAAGAATATTATTTTGAAAGGAAAAAATAACAGTGCAGGTATGATTATGCTGAGAAATCGATTCACAGAAGAGAAGCACTGGTAACTGATTCTACATTTTCTCTTATGTCTAGTAAGTTGACAGCCAATACTTGCGTTTTCTTGTGTTTTGTATATTAAAGCATGACTTTTTTTTGAGATTTGTAATCACTGTCACTTTTTTTCTCACGAGAGACTTAGCTAATCGGAAAACTGCCATAGTCGAAGGTGTGCTGCCAGTTTTTTTCTGAGATTGAACGGAGAAAAGAGTGAACCTGCAATAAATGGTTCAGACGAACATCTCGTTTCATTCCCAAGAGAGTGTTTTAGGGTCAAGTAATCTAGTGCACAAAGAACGGGCAAGTCTACACCTCAATTAAATGACATTAGCCTTCGTAGGAAGCAAGTGAGGAATGTAAAGTGACAAATTATTCGAGTTATATGGACATTATAAAGTTTCATTCTGTTGCAAGTATTAAAACTTTAAACTATGATAACGCGACGCTCTCATCAGCTTTGCAACCTTGCATGCGTTTCGTCTAAATCAAATCTTAGCGATATGTAAAGTTATTTCCATAGCATTAACCCTAGACGTATTAAGACACGTCATTACCATATTAACAAGCTAACTTGCAAAAATCATTGATTTAGTTTCATCATTCATCTGACCTTAAGAAGAATAAAAAAAAAAAAAAAAAATGAGAGAGTCACTCCAAATTTTTTTTAAAAAATAGATGAGCTAGTCACTCAAAACAGAAAAAAATATAGATGTTCATTCAGGGTCACCACCAAATGAGCGTTACGTCATCAACATGCAAGTCCTTCTCCCTCTCACACTCTCAGAAGTTTCTCTCGAGTCTTCCATGGTATAAGAGGGTGGGGGGGGGGGGGAGAATTTGTATGAAGCACAAGGAATTAAACATTTTCAAAGGGTTGTTTTGTGTGTGTGGTGAGTATAGACTAAGGCCTCGGTGAGAGAAAATGAAGGAAAGTAGGCTGTTAGCTAGTAAGGACAAGGGTCATTATTCCCTGACCTCTACCATGATACTATTGGCTATCAGTGCATTTAGAGGATATGAAAAGTGATCTCAAACAACTTTTGCTTTGAGTGGTTAATCTAATCAAACAAGTGCACACTACTGGAAGAGACAGATGACTCATTTCCATTATGGGAAAAAAAATGAAGACATTTCCTTAATAATTATGGTTTCCTGTAGATTTCCGCTTCTTGGTCATTCATCATGCACAATAACAACAAATTTTCCAAAGCAGATTTGCACACTTGAAAAGATAAAAGATAAAAGAAATAAAAAGGGCAACTAGCTAAAATAAATAAATAAATAGATAATGAAAAGACGGTCCAGGCCTTTAGAAAGTGTCCTGTTCACCGTCCAACAGACACACAAGAAGGATCCAGTTCCCCTTATGCTGCATAAACGTTGCTTCTCAGCTGATTACCGGAGTCCGATGGTCCCCTAAACAGATACAAATGACTTCCTTAGAATCAAATATATCTAAATCATTTTGCATAAACTATTTACCAAGATAACTAAACACAAACACATTTAAATTCGTGAACTTATGAAAATATTAGAAATCAAGTGTATGCAAAATCATCTTCAACAGGGAGAAAGTACCCAGAGACTTAACTGTTTTTACTCGCAGTTTTAACAACCCATTGTGGGTGGATGCTATCAGCCGTAGGGGTGTTATGACACGTATTTGAACTGAACGCTGGCAATAGAGAGACACCTTTCATCGATTATCTATTATGGAATTGGTCTGTATTTAGATGTTGACAATAATAGATTACGTTGTCTCGCTGTAATTGGTGTTATGAAACAAATAACATTTGAGTTTTTTTTGTTCTATATTCATTACGTTCTGCTGAAGCGACCATATCTTATGTAATCGAGAACTCATTTGCAAGTGGCCCATATCATTACACATATGTGCATATAACAGGCAACAGTAACAGAATCATATTCCTTGAAGTTCATTGGCCGTCATCTTCAAGACGCTGTATACGTGCTAATACAATATAGAGTAAAAACCGCTGACCCCCAGCCCTTCCTTCACTGCAGCAGAAACACCGTAATACCACTTAACGCCTCCCCTGATTCCTCTCCTACCCCCTCCCCTCCTCCTGCAGTGGGCGCGGGGTCCGCAGGCGCCACTCTAGCCGCCAGGTTGTCTGAGGTCACGGGCTGGCGGATCCTTCTGCTGGAGGCGGGCGGAGAACCTCCTCCGGAGAGCCACGTGCCGGCGCTGTACCCGGCGCTGCTGCAGGGCGAAGCTGACTGGAATTTCGTCACCACCAGCCAGCGACACAGCCTCACGGGATTCACGGACAGGGTAGGCAGAGGGAATGTTCAGCTTCTCGTTGATATCTTTTCCTGAGCCTTTTCTTCTTTTTACTGTGTGATATTACAGTGATGATAGATATGATAGTAAAATTAGTAACATGTATGGTCATTATTCAATATATGTAGTTACCATTATTATCCCAATCGTTATCATCGTTACTACCATAATAACTACCACCAACTTTACCCTCGTTATTACCATCCCTAATCACAATTCCCATCACCACCATCATCACTCCCATCATCACCACCATCATCATTCCCCTCATAACCATTGCAATTTAATGGAATCAAATGTTTTGACTTTGACTCACGATCCCCAACACTCCCCAGCGGACGCCATACGGACGCGGCAAAGTGGTGGGCGGCAGTTCGACCATCAACTTCATGATGTACTTGCGAGGAAACCGACGTGACTTCGACAACTGGGAAGCGATGGGGAATCCCGGATGGAGGTACAAGGACGTCCTGCCTTACTTCATCAAGTCGGAGGATTACCGAGGGACGAGGCACGGGGCGACAGGTAGTTACGCTGTTTGTTTTGTGGTTAGGCTTTCTTTGCCTCTTCTTCTTCTTCTTCTTCTTTTTTTTTTTTTTTTTTTTTTTTTTTTTTTTTTTTTTTTTTAGTTCAGTGTTTTGTTTTTGTGTTGTTATTGTCTGTGTTTTATTCTTTTTATTTCAGTGTTTTTTGTTTTTTTCTTTTCTTTTTAGTCTGATATTTCTTATTTGTTTTTCTCCGTCTTTTTGTGCTTATTCTTTCCTCATTTTCTACATCTTATTCTTCTTCTTTTCTTTTTATCGTGATATTTCTTCTTGTTTTTTCTCCGTCTTTTTCTTTGCTTTGTCTTCATCTTGTTCTTCTTTTCTTTTTATCTTGATATTTCTTCTTTGTTTTTCTCCGTCTTTTTCATTGTGCTTTTTCTCCATCTTCTTCTTCCCTTTCTTCTTCTTCTGATAACTTAGATGAGATTGGTTTATCTGCTTATAATACGCTTTTCTATCCGATTAAAATTTATCTTCAGAAATGGAAGAAATAAAAAGAAATTATCAAGATTTCCGGTAAACAACAACAACAAAAAAATAATAAAGATCTAAAACCAAG
>NC_061837.1:6282319-6284819 GCF_019202785.1 Penaeus chinensis
GCCGCAACTCGTGTATTGTGCATTTGGAGTTGCCGTGTTTATCTCTTGGTTTCCGGATGTTAATGTCAGGGACGTTATATGTATATGTGGGGATTAGATGATGGTGTGAATTATGTGCAGGCGAAGAGGGTATTGTGAGAAAGAGGAGGGAAATTGTTTGTCTGGAAGAAGTTTCGGAGCCTTAAGAAAATATCTCGAAGTCATCGAAGTGAGAGATGTGTCCACTGCGTCATCCTAACATTTAGTGGCATTTAAGTTCTTGGATTCTGTTCATTGGGTTTTTAAAGTAAGAACATCTGTATAGACACAGAAGGTAAATCTAGTAATGCCTTGATATAGATCCTAATCTATGGATGTTCGCAACTCGAAACAATACTTCAAAACGCAGTCACTCTCCCCGCGAGCCCATTTCCCTTTCGGACCGACTCTCCCCAGGCATTCCTCACTCCTGTCGTGGGCGTGATGTTGATTTTTTTGTCATTAATGAGACAGTAGCGGTGCCAGACACGCCTTCGCCGTCATGCACGTCGTCGAGGAGGGGGACGTTGCCATGAATGGCAGAGACGTGTTCCTTAAGTCTCTCAGGTCATTGCCATGCATGAGGTCACACGGACAGAATGACTTGCGTGTGGCCATTTTATCCATCAGACTTCTTAGAACACTCTTCCGAAATCAGTGTTTTCGAAACCTTGAAAATATCGAAAACAGATACACGACACAAATGCTTTCCATTTCACTGCATGACTGCAAAGGCTAAATGCATTTTTCTATATCCCAAACACTGCAAGCAATTCTCGACTGTCATTCAGTCCAGATGCGTAGCGATAGTGACACACGGGCGTATTGATGTTGATACTACCTCGATACCTCCCCCCCCCCACCACCACCCCCTACGTCATTGCAAAGAAATAAACATTCCGCGGGTTTCGTCATGCATGAAGCTAACGGCAGTGCTATGACGAAAAATTGGGAAGATTCTTAAGAGAAAATGAAAATGATTTCAATTCATTATCTGGTAGATTTTTTTCATACATTCTTTGGTAAAGTAGATTAGATTTAGTGTGTTCTTATTATATACGAGAAGTTTTATTTAGATTAGTATCACTTCATATCTTCCCGTTACTATGCAAATCATTGGGTCTGGCTTCTAAAAATTAAATATATACAAATATAAAGGAAAAAAGAAAAAGAAAAAGAAAGAAAGAAAAAAAAAAATATATATATATACATATATATATATATATATATATATACATATATAAACTGTCACTATAACCCATGGGTTACTTCCCTCAGTAAAGAAATAAATACGAATTCTTTAAACATTATTTCAAGAAAATACGACGACTTCGCTAGAAATTGGATTTTTTTTTTCTAAGTTTGTTAGTTTTGGTCATAACCCCCCCTGCCCTCCCCCAACCCCCCTCTCCCTTGTCATGTTGTCAGGTGGCCAGTCATGTTGGTCATACCTCTCTTTTTTTTCTTTCTTTTTTTTATATAACATGTGATAATATTTCTAATCGGAAAATGATCTAGTACGTGTCTTCATGGCGGTTTTGAACTGATTAATCGTGTGCGCCGAAGATGTGCTGATTTTCTTTTGTCTTACTCGTTTCATTTATAAATTTCATAATGGCGCCATTTTGTGTTATCATTCTGCTGTGATTTTATGAAACAGATGACGTATTCCGTATCAGTTTCCTTTTCTTTCTCTCTGTTTTTTTAAATAAGATCCAGTCGCGTTAAACGTATATCTTTACTTTCATTGAAATCCAGTTATATACTACAGTTTCTCAATGCTACTGTCTTAAGGGAATTCAGACAGTAGTATTTCAATGTCTAATGAATATTTCTGTCGTATCATATCTTACATAAACAATTATATAAGACATATATACCCTATACGTGTGTGTGTGTGTGTGTGTCTGTGTATATATATATATATATATATATATATATATATACACCCTCTATTATTGTGTGTATACATACATATATATATATATATATAGAGAGAGAGAGAGAGAGAGAGAGAGAGAGAGAGAAAGAGAAAGAGAAAGAGAGAGAGAGAGAGAGAGAGAGAGAGAGAGAGAGAGAGAGAGAGAGAGAGAGAGAGAGGGGGGGGGGGGGGGGGGGGGGGGGAGGGAGGGAGAGAGCGAGATTGGGCTCTAGTCCCGGGATCGAATCCCATCGCGGCAGTTGCTTTAGAGGGGGAATAAGCTCAGTCGTAAAACGCTGGCTGGGTGTGTATTTGTATATGGATGGGTTGTGAATGAAAGTATGTAATTTTGGATGGATGGATGGATGTGTGTAAGTATATGTACGTGGGTTGATTACAAAATAAGTAAATGTAAGAAAAAAGTTTTGTAGTTACGTTATATTTCAGACATAAAAGTCTCAATTAAGAATGGCGATTCACTTAAACAGCCTCTCTCTCTCTCTCTCTCAATCTCTCTCTCTCTCTCTCTCTCTCTCTCTCTCTCTCTCTCTCTCTCTCTCT
>NC_061837.1:6292319-6302319 GCF_019202785.1 Penaeus chinensis
GAGAGAGAGAGAGGGGGGGGGGCGAGATAATCGCAGTAATATTGTCTTTATAACAATAGTGATATATATAAAGAATGTTCATACCGTCATTGTTGCTCATGACAGTGATTACAAATAACTGTAATAATATATAATAATTGTAATAGAAATAAGTAATCGTAGTCAGTGAATGAATAACAAAACACTATACCTTATAAAAGCAGACAAATCTGTTATTCACAATAAGCCTATTTTGCGTAGTGTGTTTTTTGGCCATCAGCATATTATTATAATTATCACAGTTGATGTAACCATGTCCTTGTTATAATTATAAAACTTAAACGTTAACTTTTTAAAACTTTTTAAACTTTATTTATTCTTAACTTTTTGCTTAACGGAATCACTAAAAGAATATGGCACTAAGAACACACCTTCCCCCCCCCCCCCCACACACACACACAGCTCTACTACCAATACTTCACCCCCATCATGGGCCAAGAAGGCTTCAGCATCTCTCCCATGCTGACAAGGGCCAAGTCACGAGGCTCCGTCACCCTGCAGTCAAACAACCCTAAGGACCCGCCAGTCATTGACCCTAACTACCTGAGCCACCCTGCTGACGTCAAGAATATCATCAGAGGTCAGGGGAGATGATAACTATTTTGAGTTGTTTGTTTATTGTCTCGTTTGATGGTTTGGGTTATTAAGAAAAAAATTGGTATTTTTAGGGAAGGAGCGATACTTTTCTTGTCGTTTTTTTTTTTTTTTTTGCAGGGGGGGGAGGGGGGTCATTTTGCATATCATTATTTGGTTGGTTTAGTAAGAAAGATGAGGTGGAGGAAGCTGGAATTATCGAGTCATTGACCCTAATTACCTGAGTCACCCTCATGACGTCATTAGAGGTTAAGGAAGAGAAGATGTGTTTTGATTATTATTTGATTTATTATCATTATTTGATTATTAAGTTTTAGTTCCTTTGCATTCGGTCGTTTAAGGAAAACATTAATTAAATATTAATCTTAAGAAAAATTAAATTCATGTTTATTTTCAGGGAAGGGAAAACACACATCAAGTCGTTCTCTGAACTTTTAGTATTTTTTAAAAATTATTTGGTAATTTTGTTTCGAAAAATAATACACCGGAACCATTCTTAAAATAAACTCACTGCTGATTTATTTTCCGGAATCCAGGCATCAAGTTTGCCCACGAAGTAGCGAGAACACCGGCCATGCAAGAGTACGGGACGCGATTCCACGATAAGGTAAGGGAAATCTCGACCTTATGGGCTTGGGCTGCTGGTTGCCTGTGAGTCTGGCCTCGTCGGTTCGAGAGACGGGCGGCTTCGAGGAAAGAATGGCTTCAGAGGACGTGGTCGCCTAGGAATATTTTTCAGTGATGATGCGTCTGCGGCAGCACAAGAAATACCTTTGTTTATATATATATATATATATATATATATAATTATTATTATAGTTTTAATTATTATTATTATTGCTAAGGCTCCTACAATCTACTAATAGCTTAGTTCTGGTCATTAATGATATCATTATTACCCATATCATTATTTTTGTTATTATCCATTTTGTTGTCATTATTATTATTGTTATTTTCATATAAATATCATTGGTACTTACAACTACTTTTTGTCATTGCTATTATTGTTTCATACCATTCTTGTTCTTGATTTTATGGCTTCTGACCTTCACGTATTTTTGATGTTATATTTTTTAACACTTTTTTTCATTCATTTTTTTTCTTTTCTTTTTGTTTTGTTTTTCTTTTCTTTTTTTGTCATATAACGGATTTTTCTCTTTCGAAAATCCTTCCCCATACCCTGCCCTCTCCCTTTTGCTTCTCCTCCTCTCTCCTTATTTCCCCTAACCACTTCCCCTCTATATCTCTCTATCCTCTCTATCCTATCTCCCTTTTATCTGCAATCCCCATCTACCTTGTATTCATCTCCACTTCCCACCTCCCCCATCCCTTCTCTCTCCCCCATCACCACTCCCCGGCCCTTCCTCCCCTCCTCCCCTCCCCTTCTAACCCCCCCTCCTCCATCTTCGCTCCCTCTCTCCACCCTCCCCTCTTATTTCTCCCTCTTCTTCGCCCTTTCCTTACACCCCTCCCGCAATATCCCCCACCCTGTCTTCCTCTCTCTTCCTCCCCTTCGCCTTCCCTACAACCCCCTCCCTTTCCTCTATCCCCACTCCCTCGCCCCCCTCCCTACCTCATCCTCCTTTTCCATCCCCTCATTTCCCCTTCTTCTCCTCTCCCTCCCCCTCTACACCCCGTTCTTCCCCCTTTTCTTTCGCTTCCTCACCTTCTCTCCTTACGCTCTCATTCCCTTCTTTCTCCCCCTCATTCTCCTCTTCCTCCTCTTCACCATCCTTCCCTACCCCCTCATCCCCCTCATGTTCTCCCCCGCCCCATCTCCTCATTCTCCTCTTCCTCCCCCTCCCTTCATCCCCCCCTCATCTTCCTCCCCCTCCCTTCACCCCCCTCATCTTCCTCCCCCTCCCTTCACCCCCCCTCATCTTCCTCCCCCTCCCTTCACCCCCTCATCTTCCTCCCCCTCCCTTCACCCCCCCTCATCTTCCTCCCCCTCCCTTCACCCCCCTCATCTTCCTCCCCCTCCCTTCACCCCCCCTCATCTTCCTCCCCCTCCCTTCACCCCCCCTCATCTTCCTCCCCCTCCCTTCACCCCCCCTCATCTTCCTCCCCCTCCCTTCACCCCCCTCATCTTCCTCCCCCTCCCTTCACCCCCCCTCATCTTCCTCCCCCTCCCTTCATCCCCCTCCTCCCCCTCCCTTCATCCCCCCTCATCTTCCTCCCCCTCACGCCATTCCCCTCTTCCTCCCCCTCATATTCTTCCCCTCCCCAGCCTCTCCCCGGTTGCGAGCACGAGGTCTTCGCGACTGACGCTTACTGGGAGTGCTTTGCCCGTGCTTTCACCGGGCAGACGTACCATCCAGCGGGCACGTGCAAGATGGGGCCTGTGGGTGACCCCTTCAGCGTCGTGGATCATAGGCTCAGGTCGGTGTGTGTGTGTGTGTGTGTGTGTGTGTGTGTGTGTGTGTGTGTGTGTGTGTGTGTGTGTGAGAGAGAGAGAGAGAGAGAGAGAGAGAGAGAGAGAGAGAGAGAGATTTATGATCCATATACGTCATTAGTGATAGTGATCTATTCACTGTTTATGAAGGCTGGTATATAATGGTAGGTTCTAAGAATGTCATTATAAAGATATAAATTGTGATATAAATTGTAAGTAATGTCTGCCTTAGAAAAAAATAACAGTTAACTTAAATCGAACCACCTAGAAACTATATCTAGACAATGCGAAGAAGAGAGATAAGAAATAGTTAAAAAACGCCATTCAAAGACGGTCAAATTTACCTAGCCTTACGTCATAACATCAGGTACCTTTCCATACACAAAGAACATCGACTTCTAACACCATTTTCCCTCTCCTAGAGTTCGCGGTGTCTCTGGGCTCCGAGTGGTGGACGCCTCGATCATGCCTCTGATCGTCTCGACCAACACGAACGCCGCTACCATCATGATTGGCGAGCGCGCCGCAGATTTCATCAAGCAGGAATGGGGTGTCATCTAGTACCACACGTTTCGTCATCTGAGTCTGTTACCGGATGATCCTACCGTGTCATATGATCCTCTAAGGTGCTATCTGATTATAGACGGCATTAGGTTATTTACAATAATATTAACATAGCATGATGGGAACTTTAGAGACGCTGTAGCAAAGGCAAATTTTGGATAAATTAAGCTTTGGAAGAACTGAAGAAACAGTCTTTCCGAGTAGCGTTAATAAGCTGGAAGTCCCTCTCGATGTGTACACGAAGATAAATCCGGAAAGGTGTCGAGTTACCCAAAATAAGGATTATCAATGAGACATGAAAACTTTCGATTGATAATGCAACAAACTTAGATCTATTCAGTAAGAAAAAAAACAACAGTGGAGCTTCGAAACCTTACGAAATACCACAGATATACCTCATCTGCGCATGCAAAGGAGACTTCCTAATCCACACATATCACATATCACAGTCCATGCCTCATACCACATAAGTGTCATCGTCCACAAGGATAGACATAACTTATCTATCAACAACCAGTAATCACGGGTAAACAACGCCACAGAGAAGTGGACAAGAATACAGAGGAGGGCATCTGTGCTGTGAATAGCTGGTGAAAGTGACGGAAAGAGAGAGAAAAAAAATGGACAATAAGTGACGAATTGAAAAACTCTAAACCGGTGGAACGGATTTTTGATTATACAGAAACTGAAAAAAGTGATGAGTTTAAGATTATGAAAGAAAGACAATTTTAAGATAAGATACTTGTGTACTTCCTCTCCAAGAGAGAAGCGAATAAATTAACTGTAGTGTGATATTACTAAAATTAGATTTTTAATGCTAAGAAATATGATTACATTGTCTTAAATAATCACGATGTATGTATATGTATGTATGTACGTATTACCATTGTCTTTATCATTAGTATTATATTGTGTGTACTTTTAAGGCTTAAATAAATTATATTATATTATTTACAATCAATATTTTCTTTATACATATATGTGCATTTGTATATATAAATGGTATTCACATACATCTGTGTTTATATGTATGTATATATGTGTGTATATGTATATGTATATATATATATATATATGTGTGTGTGTGTGTGTGTATATATATATATATATATACATATGTATGTGTGTTTGTGTGTGTGTGTGTATGTGTTTGTGTGTTTGTGTGTGTGTGTGTGTGTGTGTGTGTTTGTGTGTGTGTGTGTGTGTGTGTGTGTGTTTGTGTGTGTGTGTGTGTGTGTGTGTGTGTGTGTGTGTGTTTGTGTGTGTGTGTGTGTGTGTGTGTTTGTGTGTGTGTGTGTGTGTGTTTGTGTGTGTGTGTGTGTGTGTGTGTTTGTGTGTGTGTGTGTGTGTGTTTGTGTGTATGTGTGTGTGTGTGTGTGTGTTTGTGTGTGTGTGTGTGTGTGTGTGTGTGTGTGTGTGTGTGTGTGTTTGTGTGTGTTTGTGTGTGTGTGTGTATTTGTGTGTGTGTATTTGTGTGTGTGTGTATGTGTGTGTGTGTGTGTGTGTGTTTGCGGACACACAAACACAAACACACACACACACCAACACACAAACACACACACACACATATACATATATACATATGTATATGAATATATACATGTATATTATATATATATATATATATATATATATATATTAATATATATTTATATATATAAACATACATACATACATACGTATATATCATATATATAAATAATATATATACATACATATACATATTATATATATATGTATACAAACATACATATTATATATATATATATATATACATGTATATGTATATTATATATACATATATGTATATATATGTATATATATATTATATATACACATATATTACATATATTCATATAATATATATATATAGATAGATATATACGTATATATATACATACATATATATTATATATATAACATATATATGTACAAACATACATACATACATGTACATATATTCATATATGTATACATATGTATATATGTATTTATGCATATACGTTTCGAAGTTTCTAACTTCATCCTCATTGCTAGAAAATAGATTAAAAGAACCATAAACATAAGCAAAAATTGCAAAAAATTACAAACATGGAGTAAAAAATTGGTTTCAAACAAAGCAAAACAGGCTATACAAGCAGTAAGGGGGAGGAGGGTTGTTTAAAAGAAACTATCGTTGAACTAGGGAAACAAGGATAATGGTAAACAAAGTGATTATTAACTAGATCAAATTCGACAATAAAATAGGTAGAAGTTTTAAAACAAGCTCTAAAATAAATGATAATTGGAAGGAAAAATATAAACTAGGTAAAAAAAACAAGTAAACTAAACAAAACATAAGATCACTATTATAAAAACTTACATAGAGATTTCTGCATTTATTGAGTATGTAATGGGAAGGCAGTTGTTGTATTGTTGAGGTCTGGTTTCATCCTTGAGATAAACAAGGATTCTAAGGTGATGAGATTAAGTCTGTTTGAGGCAGAGGTCAGAATGTGAAAACAATTTTGTGTGAGTGGATGTCCAGTGGAATAGCAGTGTTCTCTGAAGGCAGATGGTGATGGTGAACTGAGCAGAATACCTGTACGGTAAGACTTCCCATATGCTCCAAAATACGGTGTTGCAGAGAGCCTGTGGTACTACCCACATATCGAGAGTTACATCTCGAACATTTAAACTGGTAGACAACACAGGATCTTAGTGCAAATGGTAAAGGCTCAGTTTTAGTCAAAAGAGAACGCAGAGTGGTAGTTGTCTTGAAAATGAATCTGAAATCAATTTGGGGGAATGTATCCTTAAAAATGGTTTGAAGTTCCTTTCTAATGTTAAAACTTAAATGCCCAAGGGATGGAAGTGTAATATAATAAGTCTTATGCAACTGATAACATGTCCATGTTTCTGATCCATAGGTCATAACTGGGAGGATGCACTGGTTAAAGACTTTTCTTTTTAAACATAATGACAAGGAGCCTCTTAGTATGCTATTGTAATAATTTGTCTGCCGAAGGCGCTCCAGCCTAGACTGATGCGCGTCGCCTTGAACATGTATCTGTTCGAACTGAACTCTACTGTTGAACATGATCTTAGTCTGTTTCTTGTTCATCCTCAGTCCGACTTTCAGGCTTTCTCTATTCAGATCAATTATTAGTTGCTGCATTTAATTTGCAGATTCACTGAAGAGAACAATATCATCAGCAAATCTTATATTGTTTAGGTATTCGTCCCCGATTTTGATACCCTTTCCAGTCCATTCTAGCTTCTTGAATATTCCTTAAGGCAAGCTGTAAACAGTTTTGGTGTGATGGTATCACCCTTTCTAACACTTTTCTTGATTGGGATTTTATCGGTTTCTGTGTGGAGCTTGATGGTTGCTGTACCATCTTCGTATATATCTTCTAATATTTTACAATATACCGCCTCTACTCCCTGTCTTCGAATAGCTTCCAGTACTGCTGGTATTTGTACAGAGTCAAATGCCTTTTCGTAACTAATGAATGCCATACAGAGGGGATTTCTATATTCGTTTATTTTTTCTCTTATTTGAGTAAGCGTGTGTATGTGGTCTGTTGTTGAGAATCCACTGCGGAAGCCTGCCTGTTCTCTAGGCTGGTTAGAATCCAGACTGTCAGAGATGCGAGTTGTGATGATTTTAGTGAACAGTTTGTAAGTAATGAAAGGAGACTTTTGGGTCGGTAGTTTTTTAGATCCCTCCTGTCCCTTTTTTATGAAATAATATATATATATTTATATAGCCGTTTCCCAAACATTGACAATATTCGGGTGAACATTTTTATCGGATTTGAGCCTTTCTTGGCCACGGAACGGCCGCCAGGTGGTTTCGGTCAAGAAGCCATTTCGTAAGGTCTATCTATCTCCTCTTCATCCCCCTCCACCTCCCACTCCTCTTCCACTCGTCACTCCGGAGTTCTGCGCAGCTTTAGGAATAGAGAATGGTAGGCTTGGGGAAGGAGAAAACAGAAAACTGTAGCAAACTACGCAAACACAAAAGTAATTTCAGATGCTGGCTCTTTCCGGACAGTTTGCACATAGCACTGACTTTACAGGCGATAATTAACAACGATTTTGTTGGCATATGTCGTATATTCTACTTGGTTTAAATTTTACATTTCCTTATGCTGCAGCTTTGTTATGATATGATAAAGAAGTAAATAAACAAAGAAGACATGGGAAATGAATGATAATATTGTTTTATTCTATCAAGGCATTTATAAAATCGAAACGCTCTCGACGAATTTATTATAAAAAACAAAAGAAAAAAAAATATATATACAGATAGATAAGTTTGCGTGTATGTATATATATACATATATATATGTACATATATAAGCTAAATAACAATAAATGCATAGTCTCTAGTGTACAAAGATTACACGCTTTTGCGCGAGCCAGTCAGTCATGCGGGCGGAAACGGGAAGAAGAGGATCTTTGCGGGTCAACATTACCTCCAAGACTGACCTGATGATCAGCGTCCAACCCCCAGGCTTTATGCCTAGTGACGTCATGCGCGAGTGACGAGACCTAACTTAAAATATATAAATCTTACCACTTCGTAATTGCCGCGTGTAAAGGGCAGTTTATCTTGTACGAATATGATTGTTTCTGGGCCAAGGCATAGTAGCGTACTGATGGAAGGAACATTTATTTTTCTAACAATTCGATATATTTGTCGAAACTGAAACTCCGCCTCCACATTTTACTCGTCGCCTAAAAAAATATTTCGTCTGTCATATCTGAAAAGTAAATAATGATAGACAACCAGAACCTGGGATATGACGTATGGGGCACTATCATGTATAAACATTTATTTATATCACAAACTGAACTGAATTCATTTACGAACAAACCCTTTATCTGCCATTACTCTCCCCAGTAATCTAGGTCTTTTCTCCACAAACTGCTGGGCAAACTGGAGGCGACGTTGGCGATGCCATTTGCTCAAACTCTCTTTGATAACGTTCTGTGATATATCCCATCTCCACGTAGTCGCTTTCTTCACCGTGCGCCCTGTTACCAGGAGCTGTAGGTCTTCATGAGTTTGAACTGCATAGGTGAAGGGGCATCCTAACCTTCGGTGGTCTTTCGCAGAACGCAGGAATGAGGGCTGTCGTTTAGGATGCCCGCCTCCCACGTTTTCCATCTATATACCCTCGACCGGGATATACCCAACTCTCTGGATATTTAATTGGGAGAGAAATTCCTTTCCCTCATCCCAACATTGCAGACCTTTTTGCAATTTTAGCTTGCCTTGCGCCCATCTTGAAAGAAGTGGCAGAGTGGCAGTCTTATTTTCACCTGGGGTTTTGCATATGTCATTATGACGTCACATACCCTATACCATATATCAGCATTAGCTGAAAATAAATAGGGATTTATAAATATTAATTACCGTAAAGGATATCAAATATACAATTTCATTGTTTTTATTTTCTAGATGGTTCCACTTTCAAATAACTTTTCACACTAGGAAATTATCATCTCTATCCTAAACATCAAAATAATAAATCAAAGCTTTGATTTTGCAGTGAAGGTCTATTAGGGTAATTTCATCTACGCATATACTGTAAACATACGTGCACTGACAAATAGAAAGAAAATGATATTGCATATGTGAGAGATAAACGTAGATGAAATCCCATTTCGTCAGAATGAACAATATCCTTTTATTTTTTAATACATCAGATATCACTAGGAGTCAGTTCTTAGACTATAAATATTCACCCTCCTCGGAACCACCCAGCTAGTAGTTGCTCGAGTCCAAGCAAGCAAACATGTATTTCCTCGTTCAGTAGATTGAATGTGGATGCGTCTCCTTATACAAGCGCAAAGACTTGTGGAAAAGTGGAATGATAATAGCGAATATTATGATCAGATCTTGACACGATATAAAGAAGATTCAGAATAACCGAAACGAATTAAACATAGTGTTTCGTATCTCATCACCACGTTTTGAGTCTTCATTTCAATGGACGTTCCACGCTAGCACACAGTGATAAGGCCTCTATATTCACTGTAGGCCTACTGCGGTTTTACGTTCAGCCATTGTTCTATAATGAAGAATATAATGCAGCACGTTTTCTGTTTACTGAATCTGTGTTTGGTTCAAGCGAAAAGAAGAAAAACTACGAGATGGTGCAGCAGCGAGTGATTGTAAATGTGTCAGAGAACTTTATTTGATAAAGTTGCCATACATAGATGATTAAAGCGTGAAGTTTTTTTTTTTTTTTTTAATGTTTCAAAACCATGCTTTGTTATCACTTACGTTAAAGAAATGAAAAAGCAAATGGCTTTTGTAGCTTCAAAAAATAGATTCTGATATACTTATTGGTCATTTATATTTTACCAAACACACTCTTTGTTACAAATAACCTAGGGTTTTTCCGCACCCATAAA
>NC_061837.1:6309819-6314819 GCF_019202785.1 Penaeus chinensis
GTGCTTGCTTCTGGGCGCGGTCATGAGCTTCAACATCGAGTCGGATTACTTTGTGCTTCATCGAGGACCCTCCGACAGCAAGTTCGGATTCAGTGTGGCACAACACCGCGATACTCAGGGTGCTTGGTAAGTCGCATTATATCCTTTATCGCATAAAGTAAAGCTTTCTAATAACTTTTGTGCATTGAGTGTTATTATTCATGAACGGGCAGATCAAAGGGATAGATTTAAACGAGTTGTTATTTCGTTCTGAGGGGGAAAGATCCCGTTTTTGTCGCGGGTACAGTATGTGATTTTCGAAATGTTATCGTCGTGCGTCTCACGTGTCACGCGGAGCAACAGGTCAGGCACACTTGCATGACACCCGGGCAGGATTTCGTGATTCACAGCATGCAATTTTCCAGTCTAATTTGCGGAGGACGTTTGTTCATTAACGGTCTAAGTTTTAAAAGTATATTGATGATTATATATCGCATCTGGGTTTTTTTTATATATAAGTGTGTGGGGGGGCAACGAGCGCATTTTCAACGATAGTGATTAACTATTCCATATTATAGTTTGTTTTGAATTGAGAAACATTAAAGACTAAAAGATGAAGCCTCCTGATCCAAACACGTGCTCTGGTAACACTATTGTTTGATACAATGGGTCAGAAATTGGTGGAATAAAATGGGCAGATCGGATGACGCCGGTGCCAGTGATATAATGCTGGTCAAATGGTGCCGCTAATAGGGTCGTTTTCTCTGTCTGTCTCTCTTTCAACATGCATATGTGTGTGGTAGGTTCACATACATAATAAAGACAGACAGTTATGTGTATATGTATATTTTTATATATATATATATATGTATATTTATATATATATGTATATTTATATATATATATATTTATATATATATTTATATATATACATATATTCATATATACATGCATACATATATATATGTATGTGTATGTATGTACGTGTTTGTATATATATATATATATATATATATATATATATATATCTCAGCAACACCGCATTGTATCTTATGATCTATGTGTTTTGTAAAAGATACATGAACATACATATAACAACAACACACACCCGAAATCTATCCTGGTTACGAATTACATTACATTTACCTCCAACCCGTGTTAACATAGGAATTTGGGATGGCCAAGCTTTATAAGGAATTTTCACACTCCGTCGTTACATCCGCCAAGAGGAATGGGGTGTGTTGGCTTGGAGCACATGCACCTGACTTCATTATCCATTCATTATCATGAGGTCACTATTTTCGGCGCTTGTTATCGGGAATATAGTTAGTGTGTGTGTGTGGGGGGGGGGGGGGTACGGATATGATTCCATGTGTTTTTGTTTGTATGTTGTTACTATGTGTTTGTACTTTTTTTTTCTTTTTTTTTTTCTGGCACACTCCCTTCCGCCATGAGACAAACCTCGTTCCCGAAAATTCATCACACTTTAGCACCTTTTCGCTAGGCAGTTCACGCCCCACGTTCCTGTTTAGGATGTCTTGTTAAGCTTGTCATTATGAAACCTTGATTTCTTATTTAAATTATTTTCGTGTATATATACATATATACACATACATATGTACACACATACTTACTGTATATATATACATACCTACATACATATAAATATATGTATATGCATATGTTTATGTATATGCATATGTTTATATATATGCATATGTTTAAATACATATACATATATATACATATATATAAACATATGCATATATATAAACATATGCTATACATAAACATATGCATATACATATATATAAACTTATGCATATATACATATACATATACACATGTATACATATACACATGTATACATATACACATGTATACATATATACACATGCATACATATGCACATGTATACATATCCACATATACACACATATATATACATATCCACATATACACACATATATATACATATGCATATATACATACAAATACATGTACACATATACATATACATATATACATACACGAAGACATACATACATACACACACACATATATATACACACATATTTATATGTATGCTTGGTGTATGAATGTATACATATACATACTTATATACACGCGGTATGCGTATCTCTGAGTGTGAGTGCTTGTATGTGTACACGGATAAATACATACGTTTTGTGATTATATGTATATATGTGTATATATATAATGTTTGTGGGTGTGTATTTGTGTATGTATGTACGTATATGAGTTTCTGTCTCATTGTATGTATGTATAACTACATTTACACACACACACACACACACGGAGGGAGAGAGAGAGAGAGAGAGAGAGAGAGAGAGAGAGAGAGAGAGAGAGAGAGAGAGAGAGAGAGAGAGAGAGAGAGAGAGAGAGAATGCAGAGGCAAAGCAAAAAGCAAACGTGTAGGCGCTAAGGGCGGGTGTTGCTTTACACAAACTTAGTACATTAGATCCCAGGAGTTTCTCACTTAGCTCTGTCTTGCCCCGGCCTCCTTCACATGTTTAAATCCGCATGAAGGGAGTCCTCAGTGACTTTGCTTATCTTGCTCCTCCAAGCTGGGATTACGGTATTCACCCCCGGCCCGTCTGCCCTCTCCTCCTCGTCCCCCCTCCCCTCTCTCTCTCTCTCTCCTCCCCTCTCTCCTCTCTTCTCTCCTCCTGTCTCCTCCCCCTCACCCCCTCCTCTCCCTCCTCTCTTTTCTCATCCTATCTCCCCCTTCACCCCCTCCTCTCCTCTCCTCTCCTTGCTCTCTCCTCCTCCTCCTATCTCCTCCCCCTCATCCCCACCTCTCCTCTCCTCTCATGCTCGCTCCTCCTCCCTTCCCTCCCTCCCCCCCTTGGAAATGATGCAACACCACCCCGGCAACACTGGCTCATGCTACTGCTTCAGCGTGTGGCGTCGTTGCTAACTGTTGTCAGTTAAAATAGTGACCGAAAACTTAAGCTAGCAACTCATTTTGGCTTTCTTATTATTTACTTTCCTCCCTTCATTCCTTATGTTTGATTACGATACTTTTGTTTTGCTGTGGGCAGAGAGGAAAGACGAAACAATAGAATCTAAATTTTGAGCCGTCTTCCTCTGTAAACAAGTGAAGTTCCGGTGACGATGTGACATCCCCCGATACAGAAGTCAGAGAGGGAAGTGGCCGACCCTTCCGCTCTGAAAACAAAAGGTGACGGAAGTTCGAGAGTGCAGCAGGCGGAGGACGAGTGGCCGACGTCACATTTTGCGTTTTCTGGCTTTTATAAAGTACAGGGCGTTCTCTGGTTTCCCTAAAGAACAGGGTGTTCTCTGGTACAAGGCGTCCTATGATTTCTCTAAAGTATAAAGCGTTTTCTGGCTCCCTTAGATTGCAGGGCGTTCACTGGCTCATATGAAGTACATGGCGTTTTCTGACTCCTATGAAGTACGTGACTCTGCGATTTTGATTCCATTGGAGCCAGAATGCAGAGTGAATTGTTCGTAGATAGGCTTTTAAGATTCAAAGATGCGACTGTTGTATAAAGCCCGTACGACTGTTTGTGCTGCGTGCGTTCTGTATATAAACACGAAACAGATTCCCCCGAACGTGTTTGTGGATATGCTTGTGCCTATCACACCAGGCACTGCGCATGGCGTGAGTCCATTGTGTATTCCTCGTGTGTGGTGCATCTGCTGGGGCACGAGGGAATTTGACTTCACTTTCTTTCGACTTTTTATGCTTGTAATTTTAAAAACGCATATATTAAGTAATACATTATGTTATGGCAAGCCAATGATTGTAACTCACTTTATTAACTCTTATATAATACCACTGCTGAGGTTAATTGTACTAGTTCGTGTACCAGTAGTGTGTATGCCTGTATGTGTACTTCATCACCGGGTCCTTTATGTCACAGTGGATGTTATCAGGCGTCAGTTTGTGATTGAACTTACACTTCCGGTTTCGAAGACTTATATTCACCCCAGTACGGAGCCGGGCAAGGTAGTAGAGCAAGAATCGAACTGAAAATGGGATCTCATTTTGAAAATGGGTCCCCGAATAGCAAATTAAACCAACAGTCATCAAACCAGTGTTTTGTGGTTTGACGTCATAGTAGATTTAGGAACATTTTTACCGCCATAGTTCGTTATGCATTTACAAAACTGGTGTATGACTGGATAATTACTGACGACGTAGTAATCTATCTGTCTATGCATACATGTGTGTGTAATTAGTTAGCTCCTCATGCATTTATAGTTATTTATTTATTTTTATATGTATTTTTATGACTATATATTGGCATTATTATTATTGCTATTTCCATTGTTATTATATTTATACAACCCGATTCACCGTCCAGGTCTTTGTGTCCAGTGCATCCATACCCTTTCTCACTCCTTTTCATTTCCCTGTTCTGTCTTGCGCCTCGTCGTTAACCCTGGCTTCCGGGCGTCGTGCGGTTTGGCCCTTCCTCAGGTCACCCTCGCCCTCGCCCTCACCCTCGCCCTCCCATCTTTCTTTCCTTTTACGACGCGTGGCGCCTTCCTCGGCCTCCTCCCGCTGCCACGCTCCTCGGGGAACGGAGGAGGGAGACATTTTACCGAGCCTGTGAGTGGGCTACATCAGTCACTTCATTTTAACCCCCTTGTTTCCATCCCCATAATGGGTCTTGCAGTGATAGCAGCTTTGTCAGACTTATCCTGCCTCCGTATATGGCTTTTTGACGACCTTCTTCCCGAACTTTCCCTCCCCCAGTCGTCTCTCTGTAATCCTGCCTGAGAATTTTTTTTTTTAACTTCTTCTGTAAGACTTCTGTTAAGGATTTAGTTTTCAGTGTCGCAGTTTTCTCTCGCTCGCTCTCTCTCTCGCTCTCTCGCTCTCTCTCTCTCTCTCTCTCTCTCTCTCTCTCTCTCTCTCTCTCTCTCTCTCTCTCTCTCTCTCTCTCTCTCTCTCTCTCTCCCTCTCTCTCTCTCTCT
Organism: Penaeus chinensis; assembly: GCF_019202785.1. NCBI lineage: Eukaryota > Metazoa > Arthropoda > Malacostraca > Decapoda > Penaeidae > Penaeus > Penaeus chinensis. The sequence goes on from NC_061837.1 coordinate 6,314,770, forward strand.
CCCTCTCTCTCTCTCTCTCTCTCTCTCTCTCTCTCTCTCTCTCTCTCTCT
>NC_061837.1:6317319-6339819 GCF_019202785.1 Penaeus chinensis
GACGCGGTTAGAGAGCAAGAAGAACGGAGACGCGATTTTTTCTCTTTATTTCTGTCTCTTAACTGTCTACCAGATGGGGAGGAGCAAGTTGCCTGCGGTTTTGCTGAGTCCCCGACACATGGCTCGGGCATCAACAAAGCCTTGCCCGTGAGCGAAGGCTCGTTCGTGTAACCTTCTGTTACCATTATGACGCTCGCTTATATCGTTTCATATGCGTAATAACAGCTCAGAAAACTATAGAGAACGAAATATCAAGCGCTAGGGCGAATTAATTATTTTATACTGTGTGAGGTAATAGAGGAAGTGGAAATTATATTCACCTAGGAAATTGCTCGGGCCAGAGTCTCACCTGGTATGACGCAGAGTCGGGGATTACTAATCCAAAACAGTGACGTGGCGAAGGAGATGTAAGAAAGGGATTTGTATGGTCCGAGGAGAATGGAGAGGGTGATGAATGCATTCCTGTGGGAATCACATTCCGCGGTCGTTTATAAGCATACTCTTTTCTTCAGTATTTATTACAATACGAGCGGTATAAGTGTGTAAAGGTAAGCAGCACTGTGGCCCCAACCCCGTACCGAGATCGAGCTGTGTCACTGCGGCTTTCGTCACTGCTGTGCCACCGACGCTAACTTGTCAGCGTCGTGTCACTGAGGGCGAATGGGAAAAACTGCCAAACTGCGAGATGTGATAATTTTTTGCCTTTTCACCAGCTGATTGTCTCTCTCGCAAACTAGTGCGACCCTGCAGAACTCAGAGGAAATGTGGCATTGAACGTCTTCTCCCCCCTCCCCCCTCCCCCCCCTCCCCCTCCACGTTCAAGCGAGTGTCGTGTAAGAAGAGCCAGGTCCTCGTGGTCTTCTTAACTCACACTAGCACATGATGATGTCTTGAGTGTTACACGCTTGTGATAGCTGCCTGATCGTAAGAGCTTGGAGATGTGCGTGATTTTTGTTCCATTAGACATATAAGCTCTTGGGCATGTCTCAGGTTTTTTTGCTTAGGTTAGGCATGGATGTTACATTATGTTGTTGCATTGCATATAATTACATTTTCGTACTATATCAGAATGTAATAAACGCGATTAGTATGATAACCCGACACGGATAATTTGCATACCAGTGTATATTTATATGGGATGACTGCTAGGATGCAGAAACTATTATAAATATAATCGTCGGTGAAAGATCTGAGGAGGACGAATGACTGCCTGTGATTCCTGGCCAACGTATCGCTCAGGCACCGACGCTTTCAGCAACACGTCCACGGCAGCAGGGACGGGCGAGCGGGCGGGCGTGTGTGGGGCCTCATTCTTTCACTCTTGCAGATCCCCGGCAAGTGTCTTAACCCTTCTCGCTTAGCCCTCTCTCCCTCCTTCGCCTCTGAGCCTCCTTCCACTCGTTCGCTTCCCACTTCCCATCTTCACTCTCCCTGACGACTCTCTCTGCCCCGGCTCCATCTGATCCTTCCCCGCCTGCGTGCTCCTCGCGACCAGATCTGCTCGGGAGCGTGACGTCAGCGACCGTAACCATGATTGTAACAAGACGCCAGGTGGGGCAAACCTCTCCCCCCCCCCCAAACTGAGGGAAGGAGGGAGGGAGGGAGGGAGGAAGGAAGCAGGCCAAGCAGGTCCATTCTTTTGGGTTTCTTGCATTTCTCTCTTTCGTTATTTTGCGCGATACTTTTCTTAATTCATTTTAATCGAGAAGTGAAAAAAAAAATAATCGTGGTACTTGTTATAAAAGCTTGCCAATCTGACGTAAGATAAAGGCGAGGAATACTTTAGCATAGAGATCGTGACTGAAGTTGAACATCTCAACATAACTCGCGCTAGCCATTCCTTCCCTCGCACACGGAAAGCAAGGAATACAATGACGTAGTTATGAAGGAAGTTTAGAATAACACAATTTTCTTTCCCTCAAGATTGCAAGGCCAACTTACTCAGCTCGCAACCACCTGCATTTTCTTCGAGATGCGTATTGCCAATGTTGAACGGCTGCGGAAGTGACGACTTAGCATAAGGTTCTTTTAGTTTCTCCAGTTCTTTTTTGGAGGGTCCAGAGTGCGGAAACCCTGAAACGTGACGCAGCCGCAGAACCTGATAGTTGGCGGTGCTGGAAGCCGCATGAAAGGCACGTGAACCCGACACCAATACGTCAATTGTTTATCGAGATTTATATGGGTTGCGTTCAAGAGGTTCTATTACAAGCGTGGCCAAACCCATGTCCGAATTTAGATAGCGACTCCGACTTTGACTTCAGTGTGTTTGGCCCATCCTCAATATGAACAAGATGACGTGTTTGTTTTCTTTCATTGTTATGCGCTCTTGTTTCTAAAACGTATAATCTATCTACACGTTGCTCTGTAGATGATAAAAGTTTCAAAACACTGCAGACAATTTGGAGGATGGTTCGGCTTCGGATGACAGTACGCGGATGTGAAGAGTGCAAAGGAGGGTCTTAGTGACAGTTGTAACATATCTGCTTCTGCCCGCATCTCACGCGTTGTAGTTGTGCTCCCCGCTGCTTCTCCGGTCCAGCTTGGAACTTTATTGTAAAAGTATATTGGGCACCATCTTCATGTTATAAAAATCATGGGATATCTAATATTCCCAATCTCTCCTTTCCTCTGCCTTCCTTCCTGCCTCCTTTTCATCCTCGTGTGTCCCTTTTCTCATTCTTCACTTCCCTCCGTTGCCATTGCCAGCATGGCCAGAGTTAAGGGCAGGTGCGAGAAGCTCTAATGGACTGTTATCTTGCTAATGGTAGTCCGATACCTTGATAATGAGGCGGAGTCGATAGTCTCGGCCGTGGCAGGCGTCGTGTTTGAGGCTCATTGTCGCTCCCAGACGCTTTGCATAATTATCACCCTCGCCTGACCCTTGTACATCTAATTCCTCGCATTAATCAAGATATGAGGACTTCGGGTGGCCCTGCGGCGGGCGAATAAGGAACCGGGGGTTGGTATCGCCTCATCAGACAGATCGCGCCGACGCTGAACGTGGGGCTGGGCTGCTGGTGGACTGGGCCCGGTGCATTAGTTGCCGTTTTACTTTCTGGTGCTGGTTGCACTTCATTGCAGATCTTTGCAACAGGAGAACAGACCCATGGCAAAGCATGTAAAGGATTTTGGTCATTGATACTAGGTTTGGTTTAGTCATCTATGATAGCCTAAATTCGGTATGCCACTCTTTGTTTGGAGATCGCAATAAAATATCTCCACCCGGAGTGACTCACGCTATGACGCATCTTTCCGGAACCTTGGCGCGGCCGTATCGCCATCTTCCGCTCACCTTAAGGCATTCCAGGTACACGGAGTCACTGGCAACTTTCCATTTCCGCGCCTTGTCTCCTGGAACAGGTGCGACGTCACAGCCAACCCCACCTATGACGTCATGACCTCGCCCCTTGCCTCCCCGCCAGTCAGCTTTGCCTTTTCGGATGACGTCATGTACCCTGAGCCAATACCGTTTCGCGAGAAAGCGCGACTTATAAGATTGTAATTTAGAACTTTATAACTCACTGAAATGTTTCTGCTGTTTTCTTTGTGCTAAAAATGTGATGTAAATGAACATCTTTATTTGTACACATATCTAGGAGAAACTTAGAACAGGTACAAGCACGCTGAGATTTGCAGACAGTCGCATAACAATCAGTATGAGAAGCAGCAAGTGTTTGCTTACCTGACAAGAAGTAGAATGACTGCGCCGGGATGAGGAATGGGAGAGAGAGTGGAAAAGGAGGACGTGGGCCGTAGTGCAAGACTTTTGGTGTTTTGTGAGTGGCAATTATGATTTTTTTGCCGTGTACTTCCCTGCCGACTCGTTGCAGGACGTAAATATCCCCAGGCTGTTGCATTTGCAACTGCACGAAATGATGATGAAGTAGTGCCAGCTGGTGACTGTGCTTATTATTTTTTTTTTGTTTCGTACGTCTTCCAAACTTTTCTGTTTTGCATCTGCTCTCCATTACCATGTTTAATGGACTCGCTTCTCTTATTTTAATTACATGTATATTATTTCTCACGGTGTCTTCTTTTTCCTTTCCTTCTTTTGCATGATTGTCCTTCTGGTACGTTTGAAAGCGTAGGATTTTATGGCTTCTGATTACTCGCCGTCCAAGAAGAGTCAGCAAGCGACATTGACACCGCAAGATCTATTCATCGGACGCCCGGAAATATGCTAATTACGTCTATAAATCTGCTGTGGGATCAAAAGTAAAGCGAGAGTATGCGAACTTGTACAAGTCAGAAGCCCCATCTTGTAAGTGTCTTCGAGTGTCTGTCCGCCAATCGACAGCACAATTAAAAGAGTGTATTTATTGGCTCCAAACGATCGGCGGCCCTGATCACGGGGGGAGATACGGGTGTCCAGGTGAGGTAATTTGCATGTACGGTGTGAGAGGCTATTCCGAAAGCGCCATCTTGCCACTTCTTTGCATCCCTTTGGTGTGCCTTTAATAAAACGTCTATTCATCTCCATGTTATATATATATAAAACATATAAGGCTACTATACTGTGTAAATTGGTTATTGTTAATGGCAGCTAACCTTTAACCTCTTGCCATATTTTCTAGCAAGGCTTGTATATATTTGACCCTTGTTGGCTCACCATGCCCCTATACATTGCCATGCGTAACTTTGGTGATAGCAAGTTAACAAGTAGAGAGAGAAGGATAAAGTTGTGTAGTTCATTAGTAAGCGACTCTCACCACACGCCATCAAGCACGAGTTCGTAGGAGCTGTAGAGTACCGGCTAAAAAGCGTATACAAAATTAATTGACTTGTAAATTAACCTGTTCGGAAAACACGGCCGTCAACCCATGTTTTTTTTTTTTTTTTTTTTTTCTCAGGTTCCTTGAATTTTTAACAACGATGTTTATCTTCAGACGTCGGCATTTCTAGTAGAGTTATATATATTATTTCCTCTCTCAAAACTAGGAAATGGTTATTGTTTTAGACGAGTTAGAGGTCCGTATTGCTGTCAAAGGGAGGCTGAAAACGGGAAGTTACGGTGTTTGTTTACATTTGTGTTGTCAGGTGAGGAGACGCCGAGTTTACAGCGCACGTCACGTCCCTTGAAATCTCACCGCCTCACGGTTTCGGGTCTTCCTGTAAGGTCCGCCTGTGTGTGTGTGTGTGTGTGTGTGTGTGTGTGCGTGTGTGTCTGTGTGTGTGTGTGTGTGTGTGTGTGTGTGTGTGTGTGTGTGTGTGTGTGTGTGTGTGTGTGTGTGTGTGTGTGTGTGTGTGTCTGTGTGTGTGTCTGTGTGTGTGTGTGTGTGTGTGTGTGTCTGTGTGTGTGTATGTGTGTGTGTGTGTGTGTGTGTCTCTGTGTGTGTGTTTGTGTGTGTGTTTGTGTGTGTGTGTGTGTGTGTGTGTGTGTGTGTGGGTGTGTGTGTGTGTGTGCGCGTGTGTGTGTGTGTGTGTGTGTGTGTGTGTGTGTGTGTGTGTGTGTGTGTGTGTGTGTGTGTGCGCGTGCGTACGTGTGTGTCTATGTCTGTGTTTGTGTTTGTGTTTTAAAGATTATGTAATGATATTTTACGATTGTTAATAAAGGCATCGTTGAAGAGTGTGTTAAATTGACTGTGTTGTGCATACGCCAACGACCAAAGAAAGTACAGAAAGACGAAAGAAAAAACAAGCAATCAAACAGACAGACAGATAGACACACAGCCAAAGAAAGGGAGAATGCTTTCATGGTGCGTCATGAATACGAGGGGGTATCACAGTGGCCTTGATGACGATGAATTACCACACACTGTATTAGGCTGGCCATTAATTCCTTTTGTGGGCGTGTGTCGGTGAGTGATGGGATGAGCGGAAGGGGCGGCCGCTGCCTCAAAGGAGATGGGTCAGGGGCGTGGTCAGTCTGCCTGCAGTTATTTGATCAACATTGTCCGCCTTCATTTGGGTCTCTTTGGGGTGTATTATTTGCGTTTGCACTTTGTAAAGACCTTTTTTATTTGTGTGGGGGAATTACTCTGTGTGTTTGGGTGGGTGGGAGGTTGTTTGTTTGTTTGAACGTGCTTGTATCTATGTATGTATGTTAATTCGTATGTTACCGTTTTTGGATGTTACTAGTCAACTTTTACAGCACGGAATAACCCTGGAATATTAACAGACGCCAGTGGTCATTGTCTCAAAAAAAATCATCAAGCCTTGGGTGCGTCCTTTCGTATCAGGAGCGAGAGGGTGCCCATGTTCTCAACATCCGGTGTGCCAGACAGTGTAAAAAAATGTTCCCACGTATAATTACTCTGGGATGCCACAGTGCTCAAGAGTGCATTTGTATTTGGGAGGTTAGGTCTCCCTTTTCACAATGTTCTTTGTTCATTGTAAACGCGTTTTTTTTTTGTGAATGCTATGCTAAGTGAATTCAACATTGTCTTGTTTTCTTTACGTAGGACATTGCCATTTGATGAATTCCTTTCAAAAACAAATACTTTTTCTATGAATTTGAAACAAGTGGTAATGAAGTAAGTCGGATTCTTAACAACAGTAATGATTTGTTGTTAAAAAAGACTTTCTCCTTTCTAGTCACAGTTATCAATATCTCAATAGGCCTACTTGTCGCAATGTAATTCCTTTCTAGTCACAGTTATCAATATTTCAATAGGCCTACTTGTCGCAATGTATTTCTAATTCCTTTCTTAATCTTGTACACGCTGCTTCATCTTTATTCATCCACCCAGCAAGATCACAAGGTAATCCGCCGTATCACCAGTAGCTTTTCTGTTTCATCGTAATTCATGTAGGCCTTCGTAAAAGTCTTTGTATAGCGATAAGGGTAAGGAGAGAGAGAGAGAGAGAGAGAGAGAGAGAGAGAGAGAGAGAGAGAGAGAGAGAGAGAGAGAGAGAGAGAGAGAGAGAGAGAGGGAGAGAGAGGGGGGGAGAGAGAGAGAGAGAGAGAGAGAGAAAAGTGTCCAGGGTTGGCTCAGTAACGCAAATTATTCCCCCTCCCCGGCATCCCCGCTGGCTGACTCTCGCCCCTGATGCTCGCAGAAGCCGATCTCGTCGACCCCCAACTCTGCTTCCTATGGTGTTTCCTTCGCGCCCATTTTTAAGAGAAATTGCCGTATGTCGAATGCTGGGCTTATGTCTGTCACATCAGTTATTGGTTCTGAATTAACATGCCTGTTGTATTTCATTTATAGCGGAGTGTTTTTGTTTTTATTTATCATAGGCATATCATTATCTGGGTTCTGTAGAATATAATTGTATATATTTTCTCAATTCTGAGACCCGGGTCGTGAAGGGTATAACCTAGAGCCATTATACGGTCTGGTCACCCATGCGTTTCTAACATATTGTATAGTATTCTCAACTAACTCGAGGGAACACTAAGTTAAACAGAAGACGCAGTTTCGTACAGAGTTCTTGCTGACCATTACCAGACGAAGGTGGTGTGGTAACCGTGTAATGGATCCTTCTCGGTCAAGAGGTTCTCCAGACACACCAAGACCACATCAGGTGATCATTAAGTTTTGCCGAAAGGAGGCCGTTCTGTCGCTGCAGTTCGTAGGACGATAATTTCTAGCACTTGTGTAGAGGACAGTCGGTGTATGCCAAGAGGTGTAGGAGGTAGCTTAAGTTTTGTTACTAAGACATGTAGCGTGTTATCCGACTAAGAATTACACTTTTTTTTTTTTTTAGCAAACTTTATAGCAGTTGCTTTATAGCAGTTCACTGTCGTCTATACATATATATGTGTATATATGTATGTATATATATACATACATACATACATATATGTGTGTGTGTGTGTCGTTGTTGTTTTGCGTGCGTGTGCACGCGCGCGCGAGTGTGTGTGTGTGTGTGTATTTGTATGTGCTTGTGTGTGTGTGTGTGTGTGTGTGTGTGTGTGTGTGTGTGTGTGTGTGTGTGTATGTATATGTGTGTGTGTGTGTGTGTGTGTGTGTATGTGCACACACACACATACATACATACATACATACATACATACATACATACATACATACATACATATATTTATATACATATATATATACATATACACATCTATAACAAATACAAATACATGTAACGAAAGTTTTCTTCCGAAGCAGTTTCAGCTGAAGATGCCATTTTGTGAATGTTATCTGATAGGTAACTCGGTTTATTTCTCGGGAAGAGTGATAATTTCTCTATATTTAGAGGCACTGCCTGTTTCGAATTCCTCTACAAAAGAATCGCCATGTAATATTCATAGGGATGAATAACTTATGTGCTAATTTCTTATGAAGCATTCATATATGTACATTAAAGTCACTGTAAATATTATCTGTTAACTTCTGTATTACTTTTATCCAAAATCGATCATTCCTTTTTAATATTCATTGGCTTCTGACACACGTATGGCTACCAATGAAAGATGAGCCGCTGCTGGTGACTTCTTTTCTATATTTTTGAATTATCGAGTTGAATTGCAGTTCGTGTCATTTGAAATGGGGAAGTTCCATCACTTTTAGGTTTATACCACAAGTTTTCTAGGAGAATCCACGACATAAAGCAAGGGTTGTTCACAAACACACCGGTTTGTCTGCCGAGTGCCTGCAGGTTCGACTGCGTTCGTCATCAAGGACAGTCGAGTCTGTGTCGATTACTGCATTTAGAGTGGAAAAAGGCCCTTTACATTCTTATCATGTACCTTAATATATAGTCGCCAAATTTGGACGAACCAACTGTAAGCAACTGATTAGACAACCTTCAGCAGTGTTTATATCAGTCGTGAGCGACTGAGCAGATCTGGGTAGAAGCACCAGTAACCTTGACACCATCCCTGTGACAGTCAGGGGGAGGACGACCAACTAACCTCTGCACATGGGAACCTTCGAACAAGCAGGGTGCTCTGCCTCTATGGGTAGTTTCTCTTGTATCTGATTGACTTTTTACAGACATGTTAATTAGTTGATTTATGATAATTTGGGTTTGCATTTTGTATCGGCTTGATGTAGTCTAAGTTCCATGTTAGTGTCTGTGAATAACAATATTGATGCGATGTGTTAAAATCTCAAACGCTGCTTCTCAGTGAGAGTATCACACGAGTGTTATCATGAACACCCTGCTACATTCTCCGCACAAAAAGGCCTTGCACGGAGAGTTATTAGGTTTCACTGTTGCAGATCTCAAAGCATGGTTATAGTTGTAGTTATAGTCAGAGCCAACGAGACGTTATATTGGTCTAAACCGCGAATTGTTGACCCCATGATGCCAGCGATGACAAGATAGGAGTGACCACCTCCCACAGGCAAAGGTAAAGATGTGGTGGTCGTGCGAGCGCCACTATAACCCTAGGAGTTGACCAGTGGGAGGGGTGGGCGGGAGGGTACATCTCCAGGATGCCCGGGCTGCCGCCGCCGCAGCTGTTGCGAATTCCTCCGTTTTTACTCCAGGATATGCGATGTAGTCGAAAATATCCCGGGCTTCCCTTAGTGGCTGCTAAGCATTTCTTCTGCCGTGCATTTCACGCAATTCGTGCGGATGTGTATAATGTTTTGCCCTTTTCCCTTGCGGCGGTGACAGGCGAGTGGGGGATGGTGCCGCACGGTGGACACGGGGCGCCGTGGGTGATGAATACCTAAGCATGGAAGGTGTGTTGGTAGTGCTAGGGTGTCCCGGTCCCGGCGTGGGCCTGCCTCTGGTCCGGGTTGGAAACACAACACAGCGTCGGGACAAAGATGGCGCTTTCGTGATAAATTACAACGGCGTCGGCGGGAGGGACACGCGTTTGTTTGTTTACTCGTCGAGGTCGCCTGTGAGTTGTTACTACCACAAGAACTTGTTTCATGCCATAGTGTGTTTTTCTTATGATGTAATTGCTGATGTCATTGTCGAAACTTTATTAATCTAAACCCACCGTATGTCTTAGTCGCCCTGACTGTAACTCATAGAAATATATTTTAGATGTTGTTGTTTTAACGTCTATGCTTTCATATAACCTTCATAGCTTTGTTAATGCTGTGACATTTCCTTGCAGCACCGCTATTATCTATTATCCGCCACTATTTGTCGGCGTTTTAGACATGAGTGTTATCATTTTCGAATGCCTTACGTGTATAGGCTTACATATGCTAATAGCACCATAATACCATTATCGCATCACGCATCTCATCTGTAGAGATGATGTTACACGTTTCACAGACCGGTCTTTATTAAAACGGCCTTTCTTCCCTTCCGCAATAAAATTTCTCGTGCAAGGTGGTATAGGCCTAAGTTTGGAAGAAAAAAAAATAGAATTAGTCCTGTTTCAGCCTCGTCCTGTCTAGCAGTCGTGACCACATTATGCAAGCGGACACAGCCGTTCGTTCAGCAGTCTTCATTAGCTTAATGATTTAGCCAATCTCAAGCAGAACGTACAAGTGTTCTGATTATAAGCGAGTGGGGAAGGGCGGAGGTCAGGGAAAGCCTATTGAGCCAGACGCGATAGACAAGACAGATAGCGTTTGTGATGAGGGATATATAATGAGGATTCTAATAATGGCGAAGAGGAGAGGGAAAAACGAAGAAACGGAATGAGGTTAACGAGAAGATGGCTTTTGTGGAAAGAAGAGAAGAGGCGCGTAACCTGAGTGCGGGATTCTCCTTCGGGGGGTCGGGGAAATTTGCATACAAATATTAGCTTTAATCACGCATTCTCTGTTGTCCACTTAGTAGGAAATTTGGGCTCTTGGGCTTATTTACAGTGCGCGTGCGTGCGTGTGTTTATTTGTTTTTGTGTGTGCGTGTGTTTATTTGTTTTTGTGTGTGCGTGTGTGTGTGTGTGAATGAGTGAGTGACACACAGAGAGAGATAAACAGATGAAGAGGAAGAGAAAGAGAAAGTATATGAGTACGCATCAGTATGCTTGCATGCTTGTGTAGCCAGGATTTATGAATCCGTGTTTATAAAGTCAATAATTATTTTAACTCCAATTAAACATACGGCGCAAAAACCCAACAAGATACCCAACCCTAGGTACCCGACATGCCCTCTCGCACCTGGCCCATTCCTCCGTATCTCTCTCTCCACCTCCGGGCGCGTTTAAAGTGCTTTCATTTTCCCCAGACGAAAATTCCATATTTCACCCCTCGTTCCTGTGATGGCAACGCGAGGCCCCCTTTCCCTAAGTGACTAATCGGCGAAGTAACTGCTCGTGATCTTCTAGTAAATGGTTGTAGCTGAGCGCGTTCGCATATGTAATGGGGTCCTTCGTTCGCGTAACTGTTGTCTCGTTCCCGGGTGCTTTCGCTGATCACGCGTCTCTTGGGTAGTACAGGGAGGGCTGATATTTGATGTAGATTTTCATGGATTTAAAAGGTTATGCATTATAAAAAAAAAAAAAAAAAAAAAAAAATTATATATATATACATACATACATATATGTACACGCACGCGCACACACACACACAAACACACACACCTTCAATTTTATTTCTCCTTTCCTTTATTATTATTATTTTTATCCCCATAATTTTGACAATCTGCCTTGATAAGACAAGGCTCATCCGGGACCCAGCTTTCTAATCCAGGCCGGAGGAAACGCGCTCCCGCCGCGTAGCCTCGGGTCAGTCTCCGCCGCCATCGTCATTATCCTGGCGTGAATATGAATTTATCGCTGCGTTATATAATGATAGAGCGGGGCGACTGGGGGAGGGAGGGGGAGACAGAGGAGGGGGAAAGGGACAGGGGAGGGGAAGGGGAGGGGGAGAGGAGGGGAAAGGGAGAGGAGGAGGAGGGGATGAGGGGAGAGGAGGAGGAGGGGATGAGGGGAGAGGAGGAGGAGGGGAAGAGGGACGGGGGAGAGGGGAGAGGGGAGAGGAGGGGGAGGGGGTTCCAAGGGAGGACTTCTCCGTCATATCATTTAGGAATTTTTGGGACGTAGTGGTTAGTGGGCTGTTGGCTGGCAGGTTAAATGTAGGTCGGGAAAAAAGCTTTATTTACGTCTGGTTTGAATAATAAATTTTCTAAAGTGAGATTATTCCTGAAAGACAAAGTGATGGTATTCTTATGAATTAGATTTTTATTTAACATATATATGATCTACAATAATATAAATAGAATTTGTTTGACGTAAGTTCATCTATGATCTACAATAATATTATAAATAGATTTTGTTTGACACAAGCGATTCTTTAGTCTCGATGGGAAATTAAAGAGACAAGATTTTAATTCGAATTAGCTGATAGAGTCATACCGATTTTACGTCTCTTGGCGAGTGATTTAAGTAGCGTGAACAGCGCCGGCAAACCCTAAACCCCACGGAGGCTAACATGTTTATGAGGGATAATAAAAACTGCATATGTTGCCCGCCGACTGACCTGACTGCTCGTGGGGCGCGGGAGGAGGGGAGAATTTGCGTGCTTTGGGTCCAGCAGCGTCGGTCGTTCCTGTGATGTGCTTGGAAATTGCTTTTCTCGTCCGGGTTCTACGCTTAGTGGTCGAGAATGAGACTGTTCTGCCCCGTGTCTTCAGAGGAATTTGAAAGCACTTTCTTAGTACAACGCTCGCACAGACGCACGCACACGCACGCACACACACACACACACACACACACACACACACACACACACACACACACACACACACACACACACACACACACACACACACACACACACACACACACACAAACACACACACACATACGAGAGAGAGGCCGAGACAGAGACATGATAAACTAACAACAAAAAAATCAGTAATTGTTATCTTAACTTCACATGCACAGACACGCCCGCTCCATTGTCTCCGCAAATGAAGATCCACGTTTCCCTTCCAATTAATTACGCGTCATAAATTAGAAAGTATCTGTGCAAAGAAAGGATGGGGTGGCGACCTTCTAACCCGACAGTGACAAGCAGAACTGAGCGGTGACCACACAGCGCCCGTGGGAGTGCCCGCCAGTGACGCCAGGCTTGGGGGGGGCGGGGCGAAGGTGGGGGGGGCGAAGGGGGAGGGGTGCCCATCCGTCTGGCTGTGTGGCTTTTATTCCAGGATGTGATGTGGGGCCTGGTCTGCTTCGATCTGATTCTTCTTCTCTCTTTTCTCTTTTCTCTTTTCTCTTTTCTCACTTCTTTTCTCTTTTCTCTTTTCCCTTTTCTCTCTCTTCTCTCTTCTCTCTCTTCTCTCTCTTCTCTCTCTTCTCTCTCTTTTCTCTCTCCTCTCTCTCCTCTCTCTCCTCTCTCTCCTCTCTCTCTCTCTCTCTCTCTCTCTCTCTCTCTCTCTCTCTCTCTCTCTCTCTCTCTCTCTCTCTCTCTCTCTCTCTCTCTCTCTCTCTCTCTCTCTCTATATATATATATGTGTGTGTGTGTGTGTGTGTGTGTGTGTGTGTGTGTGTGTGTGTGTGTGTGTTTTCATATATAGATATATGGATGGATAGGTATGGATACAGATAGACAAATAGGGAGAGAGAGAGAGAGAGGGAGAAAGAAAAGATAAAAAATACAGAAACAGGCAGATACATGACACTCGCCCGCACACCTTAATCAAGCAGCCGGCTTCTCCCGACCTAATTAAAAGTCTTAAGGCAGCTTGTCGAGTCTGCATACTCGAATCATTGGTTGAGATTCCGAAAACATACAGAGACCCCCTTGTACACATAACTGCCTCTCCCTGAATGTTGCATGTTAGGTGTTGCACGTGTCTCATAGCGCGGTGCAACACGGCGCATCAAGGGATATTTCTGATGGTCCCTTATCTGAGTTATGTTGGCGAGTGTCCTCATAGCCGCTACTCCACAGGGCTCGAGGGAGACCGTATGAGGTGTTGCTTGTGTCAGCCAACACTCTAAACCTCAAGTTCAAGTTTTTTTGTATTTTCCTTTGTAAAGAAATGGGTTATGGATGATGATAAATGATGTGGAAATTCAATTATGTTTCTTTTTATGGTTGATAAGAATTTACATTTATCCTATATGTGGCTTATATTTTCTTATATATTTTTTTAAAAATATCTACTAGGCTATATATACTTTTAGTTATATATATTTTTTTTCAAATATAACCGCCTTACCTGCTGATCTGTATTTTTCCAGCTTGAAGTACTGAGGGGAGGGAGGAGGTGGGGGGTGAGTGGATTGGAGAGGAGAGAGGGGGGAGGAGGAGGGGAGGGTGCTTGATACGTTGGGCGCACAATGTAAACAAAAGTCCAAGTGGCCACGTGACTCCTGACCTTTAGCCCGCGACCGTTTCTTTAGTCCCTTTCGGCAACAGGCGAATTCGGAACGTTTTTTTTTTTTTTTTTTTACCCTCATTTTCTTTTCTTTTCTTTCTCTTTTTTTTTTCTCTCTCTCTCTCTCTCTCTCTCTCTCTCTCTCTCTCTCTCTCTCTCTCTCTCTCTCTCTCTCTCTCTCTCTCTCTCTCTCGCTCTCTGTTTTTTCCTTATCCTTTCTTTCTTTTGTTGTGTTTGTTCGTGTTTATTTTTTAATCTGTGGGTCTGTAACATTCACACACCGTCTGTAAAACTTAGATTTTTAGCCAAGTCGCAAAATTGCATGCAACATCTAATGGGGAAGATAACCATTATAAATGCTTTTATATTAACACATTCTCTTCTTTCTAAACCATCAAGTATTATCCATAAATGCAATTCCTCTTCCATAAGGGCCAACAGCAGCCGTAATTAACCCTCATTACCTTTCCTCTTCCAGGGTGTTGGTTGGCGCCCCTGAAGCCAGCACCTTCCAGCCCGACGTCGAACGAGGGGGCGCCGTGTACAAGTGTCGACCCGACATCCCCGACGACTGCGACCCCATACCCTTCGATACCACTGGTAAGTCGCTACGGAGTGCAAAAGGAGCCGGGCATTTTTTTATGTATTGGGAGAGAGGTGGTGAGAGAGAGAGAGAGAGAGAGAGAGAGAGAGAGAGAGAGAGAGAGAGAGAGAGAGAGAGAGAGAGAGAGAGAGAGAGAGAGAGAGAGATATTGTCACAATATTACCTACTATATATATGTGTGTGTGTGTGTGTGTGTGTGTGTGTGTGTGTGTGTGCATATTAATATGTGATGCCAGCATTACCATGGGGCATTATCAAATCGTCTCTTCCTTTAGGCAACCACTGGGAAGCTGGAAGACAAGTCGACAACAAGAGCATGCAGTGGTTCGGCGCGTCGGTGACAAGTCGCAGTGGCGTCATTGTGGTGAGTGTTCCTTTTCACTTGTGGCCTTTGTTTTATTTATTTAGAGGGGAGGGGGGTTCGTCGCATTATAATAAAGTAATATAACGTCTTTTAGTTAAAGTGCTTGATAATTTAGTACCTGTTTCGTAGACATGAATGGCTGTAGGAGTTCATGACTTTGGAGTCGAGGTATTGTGGTTGCCGGGAGCGCTGGCTGGTGTTGACGCGTCTTACTGTCGTGAAAGAAATACTCTAAGGTTACATTTGCATAACTGTCGTCATTGTAGTCAAACAGAGACTTCGCTTTAGATTTTTTCTTATTCAATAGCTTTAGTGTTCCCTTATGAGAGGTTGTTTAAAAAAAAGGAAGCATTACCATCATCGGATTTTAATAAAAACTCGAGGAAAAGCGTTTGATTAATTTCGCAAAAAAGCCGCGTCTGCTCGCATGGCCGCCCTCCCGCCAGGCCAGTGTTCCCCGACGCCTTGAAGAGCCGCGCGTTACATACCCCGCCCCTTATACGGAGGAATATGTCTAGTACTTGGACACGATGCATAATTGGAAGAGGCTTGCTCGTGCATTATTATTCCCCGCATCGGAGCAGCTCGGGAAGCTTAGCGAGTGTAGCCATCAGACGCTCCTGCCGGTCGTATTCACTGTAGACGAATGGGTGCGAAGCGGTCTGGTTAGATATCTGGCGCCGCAGGAACGGACGCAGATGCCCCCGACGAAGGTGGGTGTGGACTGAAGGATGGTTGTGTGTGCGTGTCCATTGAAGTCTCTGGCACCTCGTTTCCCATTCGCTAGAGGGCTCTGATGCTCATGCTTATCTTGGGACGAAATTGAAGGGCTTTTTTTTTAATACATATGCTATCTTAAATGTGATTATTATTCTCTGTTGGGGAAAATAATGGGATGTGCAGTTGAAAGGATAGATGAAATGATAAAGATAATAGTAATGGTGATGATGATGATGATAATGAGCATGATAATAATAGTAGTAGTAATAATAATAATATTGATGATAATAATAATAATTATTATTATTATAATTATAATGATATAAATTTAATAATAAAAGTGAAAATTATATTGATAATACAAAATTCATATTAATAATGACGATGATAATAACAATAATATGAGTAGTATTACTAATAAAAATTATAATTATTTTATGGATAAAAAACAGGTGAATACAAATTTCAACAACACCATTATCAATCAATAATCTTTGGCATTGACATAAGCTTTCGAAACGTTGAACTACTAGCGATGTTGATATAAGCAAGCTCTATCCAAACAGACCCCCAATAAACTCTTAAAACGAGGCCATCAAAGTACCGACCGGAGGCTTAGGGGCTTCGAGGTGTCCGCGTCAGGCTCCAAGCGCCCTTAAGGAGGTCTCAGAATGTCGTAAGAACTTCCTGCTGGTGCCGAAGGTCACGCGAGTTCTCAATGGGGTTTTGCCGTGGGGTTAAATGGGGCTTAGAATGATAAGAAGGGGGTTGGATTCGGTGTTTATAAGGGATTGAAGGGAAAAAAGGAGGATTCGATTGTTTTGTCTCTTTAGTCTGATGCTTTTTTGTTCTTTTTCACGCCTTTCGTCCGTTTCTCCCCGTCTCTAGCCTCTTTATAACGATTCTTTTTCGTTGTATTTCACTCCTTCCTCTCCCTTCCTCTCTCTCTCTCTCTCTCTCTCTCTCTCTCTCTCTCTCTCTCTCTCTCTCTCTCTCTCTCTCTCTCTCTCTCTCTCTCTCTCTCTCTCTCTCTCTCGCTCTCTCTCTCTCTCTCTCTCTCTCTCTCTCTCTCTCTCTCTCTCTCTCTCTCTCTCTCTCTCTCTCTCTCTCTCTCTCTCTCTTTCTCTCTCTACCTCTCTCTCACCTCGCCTTCGAGCCACTCAAGCATCAGCACTTGTCTTGCCCACGTATACCTCCACCTGCATCTCCTTCACTCTTGCTACATCTCTCTCCCTCTCTCTATATATGTGTGTGTGTGTGTGTTTGTGTGTGTGTGTGTGTGTGTGTGTGTGTGTGTGTGTGTGTGTGTGTGTGTGTGTGTGTGTGTGTGTGTGTGTGTGTGTGTGTGTGTGCATACATATATGTGTATATGCATATATATATTATATATATATATATATTATTTATATACATACATACATATATATATATATATGATATTCATTTATTTATAAGGATACACTGTATAAACGAAGTATATAGGCACATATGGATCTACTCCCACATGCGTACCACGTGCCCGAGGCGACGCCAGCCCGGCCGCTATAAACTCATGGTTATGAACTGGCGTATGGCACCCCCCCCCCCCCCGCCCCCCATCGCCCCATGATCCCTCATCTCGACCTTAATCTCCTCCCTTTGTGTAAATATTTGCATGGCCGTGTAATCCTTGATATTACCGTGGGCGTCATGGCTTGCTTCTGAGATCCTTACCCCAAGTGTTTTATTATTATTATTATTATTATTATTGTTATTATTATTATTATTATTGTTATTATTATTATTAGTAGTAGTAGTAGTAGTAGTAGTAGTAGTAGTAGTAACCATAATGTTTTCCTCCTTTCTCTTTCTGTTTTTTTCATTTTTTGTAATCATTATTTTTCTATTATTATTTTTATTTTACTTTCCTACACATCTTCCATTTTCATCATTCATCTTTGCTACAAAAAAAAATCTAATTTTCTCTAGTACTATTTTTTTTAGGGGTATCCATTTTATTTTGCTTCTCTTATAAGGAAGCCTGCGTTGATCCTCCATCTGCCAAATGACCATGAAGAGCAACTAGCATGTGTTTAGCATATGTCCCGCCTCATGAAAACTTTAAAAAAAAAAAAAGTATTTAAAGAAGACGTCAGGCAAAAAAATATTAAAAACAGAAAATGGAGACTTCTCGACCCACTTCGTCAAAATACTTCCTTAGTTGTGCTAGTTGATGATGGCATGCAGGGCTGTGAGGTCGTAGGGTCGGAGTCGGAAGGAATTCGGTGTTGCGAAGTCGAAGTCGGAGTCGGTAAATATGTCCCGACTCCGACTTCAGTAACTCGCAGAAATCCCACTTTTTAAACATAGCGTAGACTTTATTTCCACCCGAGAGAATGAGAAATCATATCATTTTAATTTTGTCATAGTCCTCTATGTATTTTCTAAAGCATAATGAATGTTTTTTTTCCTCTAGAATATACAATAAAAAGGCCACAGTGGCATAGCTATAACCATATGACTCAAATCAGCTTTTTCCTTCGAACTTCAGCACTACAATCTTATAGGTAATGCAGCATGCGATGTTGATGGATATGATTAACTCACAATGACAGTCAAAGCTAAACTATTTGTTTACTTAGAGACTATTCAAGCGATTCCTTATCTACAAAAAAAAATGCTCAAGATTAATGATTTCGGGACATTCCGCGGCGGCGCTGTAATCACCAGCCGTCCCAGGGAGAGGCGCTGTTAGTAGAATAATGAAATTGATTACAAGCACACAGATCAAGTCACGACTGTTGGCGAAGTTTATTAAAGTTAATAGAAGTCGTGAGTGAGCGAGGAGACTGTCTGGTTGGACAGCGGGAGTCAGATAGCCAGATCAGATCCAAGATGTCGGCTGAGGATGGGCGAGTCTCGTGCTCAGCGTTAAGATAAATTATCTCTTTCTCTTTTGGTCTTTCAGTTTCTCTCTGTTTAACTCTGACAGAATGACTCTCTCTCTCTCTCTCTCTCTCTCTCTCTCTCTCTCTCTCTCTCTCTCTCTCTCTCTCTCTCTCTCTCTCTCTCTCTCTCTCTTTCATTCTCTCTCTCTCTTTCATTCTCTCTCTCTCTATCTCTCTCTCTCTCTCTATCTCTATCTCTCTCTCTCTCTCTCTCTCTCTCTCTCTCTCTCTCTCTCTCTCTCTCTCTCTTTTCTCTCTCTCTCTTTCATTCTCTCTCTCTCTTTCATTCTTTCTCTCTCTTTCATTCTCTCTCTCTCTTTCATTCTCTCTCTCTTTCATTCTCTCTCTCTCTTTCATTCTCTCTCTCTCTTTCATTCTCTCTCTCTCTCTCTCTCTCTCTCTCTCTCTCTCTCTCTCTCTCTCTCTCTCTCTCTCTCTCTCTCTCTCTCTCTCTCTCTCTCTCTCTCTCTCTCGTGCACCTTGCAGTGTAGCGAACGTATTACATTGATAGTTTCGGTTGTCATTGAACCGAAAGCGAGGATATATCTGTGGTGTTAATAGAAGTGTCAATATGTGATCTTCTTTTCAGTCTAAGATTCAGAACGAAGGTCATGTCTCTTGCAATTACACGTTTTCCATTTCCATTTCCCTTTTCGAAACTGCTCTGATACCTGCTCTCCACACCCACACCCTTACCTGGGTTCCTTACCTTACCATTTACTTCTGTAGGTTTGTCGTTCACGTTTGATGATAAATATGATCCTCCTTTTCTTCAATAAATACCTGGGTATCTGTAAAGACATCCGTGAGTCTCCTTAAAGCCAAGGGGGAACGGGCTTGGTCGAGCGGCCGAGGAATCCCCACCCGAAGTTCTTCCTAAGGTGAACGAAGCCCAATCATACCCTTCGCCAGAGTGCGCTTAATTCGTTAATGGCCATTTAATCCCTTTTCCTGGGAGGGGGGGGGGGGGGATCCAGCCAAACCACCTCGTCTTACTGAAGGCTCGTTTTAGCGTGTCGGATTACTTAGACATTGAGGGTATGACAAATGGTGGTTTAGTTGGGGTAGAGTGATGGAGAGGGCATTGGCGGGGGGGTTGGGTTGAGTGAAGGGGTCGTTCCTCGCTGCCTTCTTGATGAGGTAATGGCTGCGATACGGTCGGGAGCGGCATCGTGCGTGCGTTGACTGGGTTTATTTTTTGTGGCATTTCACGACGGGGATCACGAGAAAACGGGTCGTATCGCTGTTGGGGAATTAGGATTTTATTCTTTTATTGATTCTGGATCAGTTTTACGAAGGATGTTGATCGAATCTGTATTTATGCTGTCATTTTAAAAGGTTTAAGAGAGGGAAACGTGTAGCAGGCAGGCAAACAAAGACCTGTCTTAGCCCAGCCGACCTTGCTGAATAAAGTGGAGCGCCTTTTTACACGAGTATGCTCAGTGTCATGCTGTGGCGTTTTTTAAGTTTTTTTTTTATTCTGGTTCAACTCCCCCATTTCTCTACTTCACCGGAGATTACAAGTTTAAAGGATACTTCAAATGGACGCCAAAATCTTTGCGTCACCGATAAATACGGCTGCACCATTTTACGTAAAAGCGGGGACTGATGAAATGAAAAATTAATAATCAGGCACTATAATTAGTAACCGAAGGAGGGATGGGTGCATGTGAGGTGGCAGGGCAACGGACAGTGACATGGCCAACACCGTAAGTGGCCAGATGCGATAAGGAAACGAGGATCCGTGGTTTGGTTGTGGTTGTGGTGCCGGTTGTAAGTACGCTGGCGCCACACACGCTCGGTTAACTGTTCGTGTACTCCCTGGGGATTTGTGTTTCAGTGAAGTTCTGATACCTGATATAAAGATGATGATGACGGTTGTGGTGATAAGCTTGACGTATGGTGTGGGCTAACTTATAAAAGTTGTTTTATGAGTAAACATTAAGCCGCCATGCAGTTTGCTTTGTGCCCGTATTTCTTGTCTGTTGTCTCTCTCCTGCTCTCTCTCTCTCTCTCTCTCTCTCTCTCTCTCTCTCTCTCTCTCTCTCTCTCTCTCTCTCTCTCTCTCTCTCTCTCTCTCTCTCTCTCTCTCTCTCTCTCTCATCCATTCCCCCACTTTCGCTCTCTCCCAGAAAAGAAAAACGGCATATATCAGCCTCCGTCCGGCAATGAACAGGAAAAAGCTTCATCTTGCGTGGCTGACTCTTGTCTCGTCAGCGCAAGACAACCTCAGGGTTCA
The DNA here is from genome assembly GCF_019202785.1 of Penaeus chinensis. Taxonomy (NCBI): domain Eukaryota; kingdom Metazoa; phylum Arthropoda; class Malacostraca; order Decapoda; family Penaeidae; genus Penaeus; species Penaeus chinensis. Next base: position 6,338,316 of record NC_061837.1, read on the forward strand.
CAGTCGGGCGTCTGGGATCTTCCGGTCACCTCCTTGTGTTATTCCTTCGTATCGTGAGAATGTGTTGGCTTGGATATAAACCTAATAAGAAGATTCGGGAAAGTAAAATTATTTTTTATGCAATTTTTTATGGTTCAAGAGTGGGTATAACTAATGTCTCTTTTTTCTGTGGTAAAAGAGTTTGATTTTATAGTCTTTTTTTTCGAACTACATGTTCTTCAGTCCGAAATCGTGTTCTGGGCGTAGAGAAACACGTTTTAACCTTTCGGGGGTGGGGAGGGAATTTTTATGGTTGGGGGTTTTTTCCGGGTGAGAGGCCAAAAAAGGAGCCGGGGTTTTTTGGGGCCCCCACCGGGAGTTTTTTAATCTCCCAAAAACCCGTTTGTATATCTGTCAGGAAAGAGGCTTTAGGGGGGGGGGGAAAGGGTTTAAGCGGGAAAATGCTCCCCCAGGGTTTTGGTGACCCGTTTCTCTGAAACCCAGCCCGCAGTGGCGAACCGATTTTTTAAAAAAGAATTTAGGCCTATCTGACGGGTTCAATTTTCCCGAAACTGGGGTTGGGATGTATTGGCGAGTCGTTTTTTTTTTTTGTTTTTTCTAAACCTCTCGTAATGATAGGGTTTCGGGGAAGCCTCCCCATGGGGTTGGGAAACCCGTTGAGGGGAAAGGTGTTTCAGGTGACGGGAAAAGCGTTAAAAAAGGGGGGGGGTGGGGGAAGGGGGGGGAAAGGGGGCCCGGCCCCAAAGGAAAGAAAGGACGTTAAATTTCGCTTTTTGGTAGAGAGGGGAAAAGCTTTTTGTGGGTTTGGAGTTTGGGGTAACCCGGGATGTTGGGTTTGCGGGCGCGCTGGTGACATCGGGGGTGTTTTCAGGGCCCCGGGTTTTAAATAATGGGTGAAGCTATTTTTTTTGTGTTTGGGGTTTTTCTGGGCCCCCGGGGTTACTCCTTTCCCTTTCTTTGTCCGTTATTTCCCCTTTTTCCCCTTTTTAATTTCCCCATTTTTTTTCCCCCTTTCTCTTTTTCGGGTTTCCCCGGGTATTTGTTTTTTCTCTCTTTCCCTTTTTCCCTTTTCCCTTTTTTTCCTCTTTTCCCCCTTTCCCTCTTTCCCTCTTTCTTTTTTTCCCCTTTTTTTCCTCCCTTTTTTCTTTTCTTTCTTCTTTTCCCTCTTTCCTCTTTCCCCCTTTCCCCCTTTTCTTTCCCCCTTTTTTCCCTTTTTTTCCCTCTTTCCCCCCCTCCCTTTTTTTTTTTTTCCCCCCCTTTTTCCTCCTTTCCTTTTTTCCCCCCCTTCCCCCCTTTTCACCCCCTTTCCCCTTTCCTTTCCCTTTCCCCCTTTTTTTCCCCTTTTTTCCCTCTTTTTTCTTTCCCCCCCTTTCCCCCTTTCCTTTCTTTTCCCCCTTTTCCTCTCTCTCTCCCCTCCCCTTTCTTTTCCTTCTTTTCCCTCTTTCCCTCTTCCCTCTTTCCCCTCTTTCTTCCTCCCCCTTCTTCCTTTTTTTTGGTTCCCTTG
>NC_061837.1:6347319-6362319 GCF_019202785.1 Penaeus chinensis
GTATTTAGTTCTCTTTCATTTATTTCCTATAAAGTACTTCCGACTTAATTCTATATTTAGTAAGTACGAGTTTATTTTATATATAGTTTTTTTCATCTCTTCATTTCTCTCTCGTGGAAAGAACTGATGTTTTATCCCCACGCCCTCTCCCTCATTTCCCCCTTTCCTCGGGAGATTGATTCCCCATGTCTCTGTTGGTCTTGTTTATCTTGTCGTTTTTATATCTGTTTGAGCGATCGAGTCCCCTTGGTTTGTGCATTTCCCCTCGTTGTCCCCCTTTTGGGATTTTGTGTTGTTATGTAGTAAGTCTTGTCATGTTTGCCGGGTTTCGTTTCATCAACAGCTCTTTTATCCGTTTCTTGCTCGTAATTTTGGAGAACGTTTTTTTTTTTTTTTTTTTTTTTTTTTTTTTTTTTTTTTTTTTTTTTTTTTTTTTTTTTTTTTTTTTTGCCAAAGCCAGACACACAAAAAAGGGAAAAAAAAAAAAACAAGGTGACGATGAATAATTCAGGCGATATCTCCTAAAATGGAACATCTTTGTTGCCTCTCCTTATATGTGTCCCCGACAGAGCGACTCTTAGCCTGTGTCTCTGTGTCTCTTGTGCATGGCGACCAATGGATTCCCAGGACGCTCGATGTCCACGTCTTCTGGCCTTATATAGTGTGAGTGACAAGGCTGCTGTCGATTATGAGCGTCTGCGACTGTGGGACAATGTAGGTCGCACCTGAGATTGCTTGGGAATACGTAATCTAGGGGATAATGAACTTATAAGTGTGAGGTAATAATAGTCAGGGTTTTTATTTAGTAACGATATCTCAGGCTAATGATAATTACGTACTTGTTAATCGATGCCAACTGTATGGTTACGCGTCCGGAAGCTATCACCCTTGCCGCCCTTGTCTCCCTCCTGTAGGTATGTGTAGCGATGACGCAACGGCCTTATTTTCTTTTCATGGTCATACCCGGGGTCGGGGAGGGCGCTGAGTGGCACCTGTCACTCACGCCGGGAGTTGAGTTACAGAAAAGAACGAGGAATTTTGTCGTGTGTCCCCCCTTTTCTTCCGTCACCGTCGCCCCCGCGTCGCGTCGAGCCAGGACAGATGGAAAGTCAATTTTGGGGTTGTAGGGATACGTGTTATTGTTATGTTCGTGTATTTATAGGGGATGAATGACTGGCAAATGAGTACTGTTTCTGGGGTCAGTATGGGTGAACTTTTCCATTCAGAGTGAGAGGATACTTTGTAATGAAAAACACGTGAAACAGATTTTCAGTGAAACAAAGGACATGGAGGTCGAGACGAGCGGGTGTAGGGGAGGGGAGAGAAAGGGGGGAGGGGGAGTAGGGGGGATAAACTCGTCTTATGTTACGAAAGTCATTACGGCTTTTTCTAGTGCGGTCGGCATTATAATTAGAAGTGTTTTTCATTTTCCTTGGTTGGTCATAGCGAGTTCTTGTTGGATGGGAGGCGGCGGGAGGATGACAAAATGTCGTGTTTTGAACCACTTCCATAATAGAATCATCCCGTTTTGGAAGATGATGCTCGCGAACTTATTTCAGATGGTGATGCATATTCTTACTTTGTAAATGGAGAAGGAGAGGCAGGCGCGCGCATTAACGCACGCCGAGACAAACACGCACATACATTATACAAGGAGAGAAAAATAGAGAGAGACAAACAGGGAGACCAAAAAAAAAATAGAGCAGGAGGAAACAAAGGGAAGAAGGCTGGACGTAAAAGGCGTGTGGTAACAGGAATATTGTGAGCCGTATCACAGACTGTCACAAACACGTCTCAGCTAACAACTCGGGTATGTCATTCCGCCCTCAGCCGCCCTCAGGCACGCCCCTCAGCCACGCCCCTCAGCCACGCCCCGCACTCGCTCTCGGAGTAGTGTGGAGTCCACTTTCTAAGCCCCCCTCCTTTTCCCTAATTCTTCCTGAATGTAAATGTAAAAGAATGAAAACGAGCGACTTGCCCTAAACCGGGAGTAGCGATACCCCGCGGCCGCCTAGTGCTTGGCGTGTCGAGTCGGCCGTGAGGAGGCGTGTGGCGCCAGAGATCGCCCCAAATGGCTGCTGTGTATGTTAATGACGCCCAGGAGCCGCTGCCGCAACCTGACTTAAGGAAGGACGTCCGTCGGCTCGAAGTCAAAGGCCATGGCTCTGCTCTCGCTCCTTGGGTGACTATGCAAATACTCCGCATTGACGCTGTTGTCACCGACTCTGCTCTGTTTCCGAGCCATTCTTGTTTTACAATTTACATTTTTATTCGCCATTTCCCCAGAAAACCTTGTCTCACTTCTTCCTTATTTCTTTATGACCTTCACTATCCATATATTCACATCATGCTATTCCTCCATAAGCGATTTTAATTTCCAGTTGCTCCTACCGTATCCTTGCCACGTTTCCACGCGTGTCCAAACATTACTTTCCTTGTTTGTCAAATCTCGCTGATGGATATAGTCATTGTGGCGGTGCATATGCAAATCGCGTATCCCAGGAGAGGTCAGCGGAGGTTATCGCTAGAACACCGTCGCTATTAGTGGTGGACAAGCGCAGTAATCAAGCTGGTTGGCGCCCCTGTTGCTCTACGCCGGACCTTTACATGTGTGTCGCCAAGAGCTACCGACGTCCGGGGTCGCGTGGAGTCGCCCTTTAGGATGTAGTTGCCTGGGTTTATGGGTTTCATCTCTACTCTAAATATTAAAACTAATGCGAGACATTTAAGTTGATATACAGCTTAATCTCTATGTGTAATATATATTGTTTTCCATCCGACCAGTTTAGCTGTATCTCAGTTCGTTAGATTGACAGTACCGTTAATCACGAGCGTGCATTCATTACCCACGCCTCGCTTTGCTTCAGTGAAAACACGAAATGGATTTAGTGTGATGACTACATCTATGCTTTGACATAGGCGTGTCTCATGCAGCTAAGAAATTAAGAACGCTTTTGTTTGTTTTGTGTGTTCGTGCGTGTGAGGGAGTGAGAGAGATAGATAGATAGATACAGAGAGAGAAATGAAATTCAAGCCTAGCACATTTGAATCAGTAAAGGGGACATACCAGTTGTTGTGTTTCCTCCGCACAAATATAACACAGAAAATAAATATGCGCTAAACAGCCATCGCATCCTGCAGCCACTTGTACCAATGGATCGTAGCTTTGTTGCGTCTGAAAATGTTTATTGAGCAAGCACGGATGGCAAGAGTAACTCGAGCAGCAGATTACGCACGTCATCCTCACTATGGGTCGTCTCAAACTTCAGTCTTTCAGTTACGTAGAAAATTCCTACTGGGTGAAGGAGCCAGCGAGATTTTTATTTATTGATTAGTTCTATTTTAATTTAGTTATTTTATTATTATTGTTATTATTATTATTATTATTATTATTGTTATTATTATTATTATTTTTTTTTTAGGTGGGAGTTACATAAACGTCCAGAATTAGAAATGCGATTCGCGAAAGCTTATTTGCTTGGCATTGAACTTCTAACAAACAATCTGTAGTTGTATCCCGTGAAGGAAGTGCTGGCTATTTGTCTGTCAGAGTCAGCTGTGAGTTTTAACTTTACTCAAACATCGTATTCAGAGAGTGTAAGGAAAGATGGGTGATAAGGAACAAGAGGGAGACTCCGTTTTCTAAAATATTATTCAAAAGCCGAGGAAATCTTCCAATACAACTTTAAACGCTTTCCTCATTCATTCTAGCCCTTGAAGCAATCATACTCTAGACAGACTATGGGTTTAAAGCAGGAAGGTACTGCGTCGGCGAGTCGGGGCGTCTCGGCGTTACGTATTGTGAGAGGAGATAGCATCTGGAGAGGAAGAATAGACGTTCTGTGGGTCCCGGTGCGCCTTCATCTGAGAGCCACTATGATCCAATTAGCAAGGAGGCTCGGAGTGCAGTCACCCGCCGGTAGTCTTCGGTGGGATTGCAGTGCGTTGCTGTGGTCACGCGTTTTGGGGTCTCGTTCTCTTTCTTATTCTCTTTATCGTTCTCTGTCTTATTATCTTTCTCGTTCTCTTGCTCATTCTCTTTCTCGTTCTATTTTTCGTTTCTTTACCATCTCCCTCCTTCCCTCTGCGTTTCGGCTTCACTTCGCTCTCCTGCTACGTGTTAGTATGAACGCTAGATCAGTCTCATTGATAAATCTAAAAGGAAAAGTTTGCGCTGAGTGGCACCAGTGTGTAATTGAATCCATCTTATCGATCTCTCTTTTTGTCATCACTCTAAACATCCAAACATCCTTTCGACTTCCATATGGGGGTCTGAGCACGCCCTTAACGCACCCACACACCACCCACTCACCCACTCACCTCTCCTCGCCACCCACACTTCCACACGCTTCCATTACCCAATATGTGGACCCTCTTCACGCACGCTACTCTGTCGGCCTCTCATGTGTCGAAAGCTTCAAGAACCCTAATTACCTCGACACATATGAACGAATTAAGATATTAAAATTCAGAAGAGGTTTTATTCCCCGGGTGTTTATCATATTGGTGTGAGGTTTAAAGCGTTATGCTAACACGGTTTATGGCTTAGGGAGGCAGTTCACTCTAAAAGGAGTTAGAATATGATAAGAAAATGTGTGTATGTGAGCGTATTGGTTGTCCAAGTTATCGGTCAGGTGTGTTGTCAAACAAGCCTCCCTCTGTACGGCAGACAGGCGACATAAAAGTGTTAGAGGTCGCTTGTTAACACTTTACTTTGATATTTATGTTTGTTGAACGTCGATGGCTATTCATTGTTCTCGTACTGAGAGGTTGTGACGCGGGAGGGGGGGGGGGGGGGAGAGAGAGAGAGAGAGAGAGAGAGAGAGAGAGAGAGAGAGAGAGAGAGAGAGAGAGAGAGAGAGAGAGAGAGCGAGAGAGAGAGAGAGAAAGAGAAAGAGAAAGAGAAAGAGAAAGAGAGAGAGACAGAGAGAAGAAGCATAGAAAGAAACTGAAAGAGAAGACGCCGCGGCTCGTGCTTAAAAAGAGAGAGGGGGAGGGGGGAGAGGCTTCAGAGGGACCCAAGAATAGATTAAGGAAAATATTTTAGGAATAGACTTCTCACGACGAGGATCCTGCAGCCGAAGCAGGTGAGGCGGCGTGTGATGGCTTCCCCAGTGAGGACGAGGCTCCGTGTCTCAAGGCCGACCAGATGGGATTTGCTGGCGCTTTGGCTTGTTAAAACAGGGTATTTTGGGTCAGATTTTATCGCCGGATTTTGCTTCTGATGTTCACTTCATTTACCCTTTTTTATATAGGTTTTCTTTACTCATTTTGTATTTTTTTCTTTCTTTGTTGATTTTGTTTCATTATTTACCCTATTGCCAAAGTTCTTCGTCGCTTGTGCATATTTTGATTACATTAGTATTATGGCACCTCGGCTAGAAAGCGTATATTCTGTATTTCATATCGTGGCGTCTAAAGGGATTATACTAAATTATTTTGTTTGATTCTAATTGATGCTCAATTTGTATCTGGAAGAAAGAGAGAGAAAGAAAGAAAGAAAGAAAGAAAGAAAGAAAGAAAGAAAGAAAGAAAAAAAGGGAAAAAGAGAGAGAGAGGGGGGGGACGGAAGAGAGATAGAGCGAGAGAGAGAGAGGGGAGAAGAGAGAGAGAGGGGAGAAGAGAGAGAGAGAGCGAGAGAGCGAGAGAGAGAGAGGGGGAGAGAGAGAGAGGGGGAGAGAGAGAGAGGGGGAGAGAGAGAGAGGGGGAGAGAGAGAGAGAGAGAGAGAGAGAGAGAGAGAGAGAGAGAGAACGAAAGAGAGATAGAGAGAGAGAACGAAAGAGAGATAGAGCGAGAGAAAGAGAGATAGAGCGAGAGAAAGAGGGGAGAGAGAGATAGAGAGAGAGAGAGAGAGAGAGAGAGAGAGAGAGAGAGAGAGAGAGAGGGGGGGGGGGGGGGGGGACGGAAGAGAGATAGAGCGAGAGAGAGAGGGGGAGAAGAGAGAGAGAGAGAGAGAGAGAGAGAGAGAGAGAGAGAGAGAGAGAGAGAGAGAGAGAGAGAGAGAGAAATTGCTGATTGTTATAAAGATAGCCCATAGTTGATTATAGCAGTGCTTCGTCTCTCGCCCCAATAGCAATAATGCCTCGAAAAGGTCGGCGAGAAGGTTAGGCGACACGGAGATCTCGTCGATAGAATCGCGGATGAAATATAGTCTAAATTACCCTGCGTCCTTAAAAGGTTTCTTACTTAAAAATTGCAGAACAAAAACATTAATTGCAATTTCTCTGGTAAATTTCTTGAGTAGAGTTAGTTCGTATAAGCTGTTTATGACCCGGACTTTATAAATAGAGTTCGGATGCAGGATTTATTCACATTCCAGGATGACTACGCAAATCTTTAAGGTAGATGAGGCGGTTAATTTATTCAAGCTTTTGTTGATCAAGTTCGTTAAATTAAATCCCATTTGATTTATGAAGTTATATGAGGAAAAAAAAAATCTCTACCTCTACGTGGCACTAATTTCGTCTTCTTTCGTGTCATTTGCACCCCCCCCCCCCCCCCTCCCTGGCGTCAAGTGCCGTCTCGGGGTCCAGGCACAAAACGATGCCATATTGGGCGCCAGGTGCTCAGGGTGATTATATCTTGCGTTTATGACCTGTTTATGGCAGCCAATTTTAAGGTAGTGTAGACCTGAGATTTAGGAGCCGATGCGCCTCAGATGTCCTTTTTTTTTTTTTAAAGGAACGCGCTGTTTTAACCTCAGGGATCGCTTGGTGGGCCGGTCCTGGAAGCGGTTCTTGTGGTCATGTTATCTCTCTCTCTCTCTCTCTCTCTCTCTCTCTCTCTCTCTCTCTCTCTCTCTCTCTCTCTCTCTCTCTCTCTCTCTCTCTCTCTCTCTCTCCCTTCCTTCCTCCCTCTATCTATCTATCTATTTGTCTATCTGTCTGTCTGTCTATCTCTATTCGACGCACCGGTATCCTGTCCACAATAAAAGGAGAGAGAGAGAGAGAGAGAGAGAGAGAGAGAGAGAGTTAGAGAAAGAGAGAGAGAGCGAGAAAGAGAGAGAGAACGAGAAAGAGAAAGACAGAGAGAGAGCGAAAAAGAGAGAGAGAGAGAAAGAGAAAGGGAAAGAGAAAGAAAGAGAGAATGAAAATATTTTTTTTCCTGCCAAATGAGTTTGCTTATTTACATTTCGGCGGCGTATATATCGGCTTACCTTGATCACGGCGATGTTAGGATGTCAGGACTTTTTTCTCTCTCTCTCTTTTGATTTTATTTGCATGGGGGGGGGGGGGTCGAGGGGGGAAGAGAACGAGTGTTTATGTTTTAGAATTTTAATGCGGAGGAATCGTCTGTATAATGATTTTGTCGACGAGATTTTATAAGTGTTTTATCACTTTAAAATTAAGGATTAGAAAGATAAGGAATTATCTAAAGTTAGTATCAATTAACTAATATCTCAAGACGTGTGTGTGAACGTGTGAGGGATAGGGAGGGGGGGGGGGGGGGTATGACCACAGCAACGTAAAAAAAAATAGATAAATGAATTAATAATGCTAATAATAATAATAATGATAATAATAATGATAATAATTGAATCCTGACCCCTTACGTCCCTCAAGGTCTGTTACTGATAAGACGCTAATATGAACGTAGGCAAATGTTAGCATAGCACTCTATAAGGACAGGCGAGGGAGGGAAAAGGTGGTGGGTGGTGGGGCTGGGGAAGGAGGAGGAGGAGGGGGGGGAGAAGGAGGGAAACGGAAGAGGGGGGGAGGGGGAGGCGATGGAAAGGGAGGGGCGGAAGAGATGGAAAGGGAGGGGGGTATGGGAAGAAGGGGTATGGAGTGGGGGAGGGAGAGGAAGGGGGAGGGGGGAGGGGGAGGCGATGGAAAGGGAGGGGCGGAAGAGATGGAAAGAGAGGAGGGTATGGGAAGGAGGGGTATGGAGTGGGGGGAGGGAGGGGAAGGGGGAGGTGGTGAGTGATGTATAAACAAATAAACACCTTGATGTGTTGGTTCATTAGAAACTAACTCAAGGACGTAGAGACAAAATATTGATTTCGTTTTCTTTTCTTCTTTTTTTCTTTTTTTTTCATTTTCTCTTCGTTATTTCCAAATACAGCGATATTTCATCTCGTTCTTGTTTTATTTTCTTTCTTTCTCTTTCTTATCCTTTATCTTTTCTCCCTTGCTTCCTTTCCTTATTTACAAGATATACGGACTTATTGCAAATTCCAGAACCAGACTTACGAGTGAAAATATCTTACGTCATGGTCCCCGCCTTGAGTCAGTGTGATACTGAGAATGCGGAGATCACTCATTTATTTTCCTATTGTTGCATTTTTCTTGTTGTTGCTTGTTGCTTGTTGGTTTTTGTTTCTGTTTTTCGTTTGTTGCTGTTTGTTTGTTTGTTGTCCGCATCTCTAGAACGTTTACATATGTGTTGATCTTTGCATATTTATGTTTAACCTTGATGTGGTTTTGGATAGTTTTTAGTTCATTTGTAGTTCATTGTTTATTTATTTTGTTTATTTTGTATTAATTTATTTAGAAATGACAGAAGAGTCCTCACGTTTCCTTTCTTCTTCTTCCTCTCTCTCTCTCTCTCTCTCTCTCTCTCTCTCTCTCTCTCTCTCTCTCTCTCTCTCTCTCTCTCTCTCTCTCTCTCTCTCTCTCTCTCTCTCTCTCTCTTTCTCTCTCTTTCTTTCTCTCTCTCTCTCTCTCTCTCTCTCTTTCTCTCTCTTTCTTTCTCTCTATCTTTCTCTCTCTCTTTCTCTCTCTCTCTCTCTTTCTCTTTCTATCTCTCTCTCTCTTTCTCTCTCTCTTTCTCTCTCTCTTTCTCTCTCTCTCTTTCTCTCTCTCTCTCTCTCTCTCTCTCTCTCTCTCTCTCTCTCTCTCTCTCTCTCTCTCTCTCTCTCTCTCTCTCTCTCTCTCTTTCTCTCTCTCTCTCTCTCTCTCTCTCTCTCTCTCTCTCTCTCTCTCTCTCTCTCTCTCTCTCTCTCTCTCTCTCTCTCTCTCTCTCTCTCTCTCTCCCTTGACTTGTTTGCGCAATGGCGGGTTATATAGTATCGTGACGACGGTGTAAATGGAGACGGTGACAGCCGTAACGGGAAGGGAGATGAAGAAGGAAAAGGGGGAGATGAATGAAAAGAAGCGAATGAGACAAGTGAGAGAAAAAGATGAAAAAATAAAGAAGGAAAACTTTCAGACTTTATATCTATCTATGTGCCGCGTTTGTTTTAAATTCTCCACCAAAATTCACGATTCAAAAAAAAAAAAAAAAAAAAGTCGGGGAAAATTGTCGGTACATCAGTGCAGAGTGTTCGGGCTTGAGAAATGGGTTTAAATTGCTTATCCAGAAGTCCCCTGTGCGTCATTCCCGCTTTCACGCACACTAGCGCAGGATGGGGTGTATCTCAGCCCTTATCCAAATACTGTCTTGAAAATATTCACACGTATAGAGAGGAAAGGAGGGAGGGCCCGGCTGGTCTGTTGGTTTAAGTTTGTGTTAATTTTTACTTCGGGATTTGCTAATGGTATGCTGAAAAATATGTATTTGTATTTATATTTTTGTATTGTTGCTACGTGGATTATCTACATGAGACGCATCCGTTCTTGTATCATAAATATTATATGTAAATTTAGGAGATATTTGTATCAAGAGATGCTCTTCAATATCTCCCATGCTGAATATTATTTGAAACGAAAAGCCCCCTCTCTCTGAACACACGACAGGAATAAGAAAATACATGTTCCCTTTCTTAACATCCTCTCTGTTTTTCTGTTTACCTCCCTTCCGTCTCCCTCCCCCTTCCTTATGCCTATTCTCCTTATTCTTATTCTCACCTCACTCACCCGTACCCCGGGAGTACACAGCCCACAGAAGCCCGGAGACAAGAGGGGCGTTCACGAGCGAACCCGTTTCTTTGAGCTTTCTCGGCGCCTCTCACTCATCCCTTCCCTTGTTATGACAAACGGAATTAACTCTGACAAACGATGGCTGCCTGCATGCCCTACTTCCCTACGCCTACCTCGTGTGTCTGTTTACTTTTTTGAGTCTCATATTCATCTAGAGATATTGATGTGTTTGCTGTGTTTTTCTTTAGATACATGGGTTTGTTTATGGTTCAGTTTTTATGGGCGCTTAGAAAAAAATGATTTTTTAAAAATTCATTATTAACATTCTTATATTCCTATAGAGAAATGGAATGCAAGTAGCGTATAGACATCACTCCTTGATTAGAAAATTATGTACATGGTGTTCTTCTTTCCCCCTAATAGTGGCGAGGCTTATCCGCCATTAATTCGTAACGGTGAGTTCGCGAGAGGCAGAAAAGAGGTAGTAGTCATGGGCTATTAAGCAGGGAACCCTCCGCCAGCCATGGGAACTTCACCAAGTGCTGCTCCATGACAAAACAACTTCGCTTCATGACAAATCAACTTCATTGTATAACTTCGCTTATCTGAGAGCTTCTTTTTTGAGACGTGGGTGATTTGAGAACTAGGTTTTGGAAAACAGAATGGGTTTTTATTTTTTTATCTCTCTTTATTGCACTAAGCTTCATTGAGAGAGGACTCGTGTTTGTATGAACCTCAGTTAAGCTTTTTAACGGGCTCGGCTGTTATGAGAACTATATGGTGAAGAAAAACAGTTTATATTACATACGTTGTTCCACTTTCCAACACGAGAAAGAACCTCCACCTTTGGGATTTTCAAAAGTTTCGAGATCAAGTTTTTTTTTTTTTTTAATGTCTTCGCTCTATGAGATAAAAACCTCCGGTCGTTTGTGAGTTGTCGTTTTTTTTTTTTTTTTTTTAGAGAGAGAACGACATTTTGGTAAAGTTTTGATAATTGTTTCCTTGTCGCATTGTGGTTTGACTGGTGATTATTAATTTACATTTGGACCGCCAAGTAAATCGGATATTAATGCAGCGATGAGCAGGAATGAGTTTCTTAAAAACAGTCTGGCGCCACAACAATATAAAAAGTAGATATGATAATTATAGTGATAATCAAGGATTCGAGTAAAATACAATAAACATAGGAAATGTCTATCACACACACACACACACACACACAAACACACACACACACACACACACACACACATATATATATATACACAATACTTATATGCATGTGTGTATAAGTATATATACATATATGTGTGTGCATGTAAAAGTATGTATGTATAGATGAATTCACGGGTGCGTACGTTTGATCGGAAACACCTTTGATAATAATTACGGATTATTGTCGAAGTACGTTATAGAAGTCTAATGATAGCACCAAAGTCCCCGGGATGTTGCGAAGGGATTATGATAATGTATATTTGATACTGTGAGTGATTAGGGAGCACGCAAATATTATCTCTCCCGTGGACTAAGGCGCCGCACTCGGGAATTTTTTTTTTTTAATGAGGGAGAGATGTTTGCAGAACGTGTGGTTATGTTGGTCGGTCAGTTATCTGGGTACTTTCCTTTGATCAGTTGACAGACGGAGATGAAAGAGAACATTTGGTGAAAGGAAATAGGGTGAAATGGAAAAAAAAACAAAAAAACACAATGTATGGCGAAAGAGCAGCATCTGATGAAAAACAATATATGATGAAAACAAAAACTATATATTGAGAACCACCGCATGATAAAAATAAATAAAAAATAAAAACATACGGTGAAAACCAAAATATAAAGGAAACCTACACACGATAACAAAAACAAAACCCACCATATAATGAAAAACAACATTTATGATGAAAAACGACCTATTGCTCAATGAAATCCGACCCAACCATCCGGAAACCAGCCCAACAAGGTAGAGAAATCTAACGCGCAGAATCATTAAACGCCTATCGTCAAGCACTCACTCGGGGGAAATGCCTGAGGGGTTGGTACAGAGCTGGGAGGAGCGAGGAGGAGATGACCGAGACCGAAGCAAGGAAATGAGTCAAGATTCTGCACAGGTGATTCATTGACGTCGACTCAGGCTTGGGCAAGGGATAGGTGAGTCGCGTGTCAAAGAGTAGGCGTATCGCGAGTCAGGGAATAGGTGAATAGCGAGTCAAGGAATAGGTGAGTCGCGTGTTAAGGAGTAGGTGTATTGCGAGTCCAGGAATAGATGAGTAGCGAGTCAAGGAATAGATGAGTCGCGAGTCAAGGAATAGGTGAGTCGCGAGTCAAGGAATAGGTGTATCGCGAGTCCAGGAACAGTTGAGTCACGAGTCAAGGGATAGATGAGTCGCGGGTCGAGGAATAGGTGAATCGCGAGTCAAGGAATAGGTGAGTCGCGAGTCAAGGAATAGATGAGTCGCGAGTCAAGGAATAGATGAGTCGCGAGTCAAGGAATAGATGAGTCGCGAGTCAAGGAATAGGTGTATCGCGAGTCAAGGAACAGTTGTGTCGCGAGTCAAGGAATAGATGAGTCGCGAGTCAAGGAATAAGCGAGTCACGAGTCAGAATTGGAGGTTATTGATAGAAGGAGATTTCAGAGAATGAGCGAGGAATATGGCGCGTTGATCTGGTCTCTCGATTGGTGTGTCCGCAAAAGGCCGGGTGCCGTTTTTTTTTTTCTCTTCTTTTTCTTCCTCGTCTCATTTTGTTGCATTTTGTTTTATTGTATTTTCTTATATTTTTACTCATGCGCAAGGGTGAGCTGCTTCATCTTCTTCTTCGTCTTCTTTTAGATTGCATATTTTAAGGCTAATGCGAATGCGGAATCACGGATGTGTTGTGTTGCTTTCTCTCTCTTTTTCTTTCTTTCTCCTTTCTCCTCTCTCTCTCTCTTTCTCTTTTCTCTCCCCTGTCTCTTCCTCTCTCTCTCCTCTCTCTCTCTCTTCTCTCTTTTCTCTCTCTCTCCTCTCCTCTCTCTCTATCTCTTCTCTCTCAATCCTCTCTCTCTCAAATTTTTCATTCTCTCTCTCTCTCATCCTTTCCCCTCTCTCTTTTCTCTCTCTCTCTCTCACTCTCTCTCTCTTCTCTCTCTCCCTTCTCCCCCTTCCCTCTTCTCTCTCTTCTCTCTTTCCTTCTCTCTATTCTCTCTCCCCTCCCTCCTCCTCTTCTCCTCTCCTCCTCTTTTCCCTTCCCCCTTTTCCTCTTCTTCAAACCTCCCTTTCTCTCCTCTTTTTCTCTCTCTCTTTTCTCTCTCTCTCTCTCCTCTCTCTCTCCTCTCTCTCTCTCTCTCTCCCTCCCCCTCCCTTTTTCCCCTCCTCTCTCTCTCTCCCCCTTTTCTCCCCTTTTTCTCTCTCTCTCTCTTTCTCCCCCCTCTCTCCCCTCTTATTTCTTCTCTCTCTTCTCTCTCTCTCTCTCTATCTTCTCCCCTCTCTTCCTCTCTCTCCTCTCTCTCCTCTTATTTTTCCTTCTCTCTCTTTTCTCTCTCTCTCCCCTCTCTCTCTTCCTTCCTCTCTTCTCTCTCCTTTAAATTTTCTCTCCTCTCTCTCTCTTTTCTCTTCTCTTAAACTCTCTCCTCCCTTCTCTCCTCCCCTCTCTCCCTTCTCTCCTCTCTCCTTTCTCTCTCCCCTTTCATTCCCCTCTCTCTTTTATCTCTCCCTCTCTCTCTCTCCCCCTCTCTCTCTCTTCTCTCTCTCCTTCTCTCTCTTTCATTCTCTTCCCCCTTTATTCTCTCTTCCCATTCTCTCTCTCCCCCTCTCTTTTCCCCTCTCTCTCTCTCTCTCTCTTCCCCTCTTCTCTCCCTCTCTCCCTTCCTTTTCCCCCTTTTATTCCTCCCCTCTTTATTCTCCCCTCTTTTCTCTCTCTCTTCCCAATTTTCTCCTCCTCTCTAATTTTATCTCTTTTTCTCAAACTCTCTCTTTTCTTTTCTCTCTTCTCTCTCCCCCTTTTCCCCCCCCTCCCTTTTTCCTTTTCTCCCCTTTCCCTTTTCTCTCTCTCTTATTCCCCTCTCTCTATCTCTCTCCCCTCTTATCTCTCTTTTCTCTCCCTTTTTTTCTCTCTCTCTCTCTCCCCTCTCCTCTCCTCCCCCTCTTCTCTCTCTCTCTCTTTCCCCCTTTCCCTCTTTCATTCTTTTCCCTTATTCTCTCTTTTCAAACCCCCTCTCTCTCCCATCTTCTCTTCCCCTCTTCCCCTCCCCTCTCCCCTCTCTCTCTCTCCCTTCTCTCTCTTTTTATTCTTTTCTCTCCTTATTTCCCTCTAAACTCTCTATCCCCTCCTCTCTTTCTCCCTTTTCCTCTCCTCCTCTCTCCCCTCCTCACTCTCCTCTTCTCCCTCTCCTCTCTCCCACCCACAGCCTCCCTTTGAAAAAAGTTTAAAAATGTTTAAAAACTACCCCATTCTCCACCCAGATGTAACTGTCAGCCTTAAATCCTAATTGATTATTTTCCCTTTAACTTAGTTTAAAGGGGCTGTATTTTTAAAAAACCCTAAAACGATGGGACCTTTCCCTGTATATAAAAAATTTGGGAAAAATCAAGAAAAGTGGGCGTTTTTTACATGGAAAAGCATTTTTAAATACCAATTTTAAAAGAAAAGAAATGAAGGGAACGGGTTGGGAAAGTATAAACCCCCGTCCCCGGGGAAATCGGCAGGCGCCCCCACCACTTACACTGCCCTTTAAACCCTTTTGTAATGATTGTCTTTATTTCATGTTTTCTTCTTTTTTTTAACGGCCCCTCAAGGGGCCTTTCCCTCACTTGCAACAAACGCTGTTTTCGTAACACGGCTTTTGGTTTCACAACGCTGGTTTCTTTGGTTTAAAGGTTCCCCCCGCCCGGGGGGTGAATGGCCGGGGCCCCCCGGACTTAAACTTTTAATTTGGGGGCGGGCCCCCTCAGGGAAAAAAACTCCCGCGCGCTCAGGTTTGCATTCGGAATGTTTTGGGAAAGGGATTATTTGTTCCCAAATTTTTTTCTGTTGATGGTAAGGTTTCGATTCGTGGGTTTATCTTGGGTTTTTTATAATTTTTTTTTTGGGAATTTGAAAAAAGGAAGTCTCCGAAAATGACCTCCTTCTGTTCGGTTTTCCCCTTGATTTTTGGGGTCGTGCAAATTTTTTTTTGTATTATATTTTTTTCTTGAAAATTTTATAGTTTTGCATTTTCATTCCTCT
>NC_061837.1:6369819-6374819 GCF_019202785.1 Penaeus chinensis
TCCTTCCCCGTCTCCCTCTTCCTCTCCCTCTCTCATTCCCTCTCCCATTCTCCCGTTCCCTCTGCCTCTCCTTCCCCTTCTCCTTTTCCCTCTCCCTCTCCCATTCCCTCTCCTTCCCCTTCTCCCTTTCCCTCTCCCTCTCCCTCTCCTTCCCCCTCTCGCCACACGCCACACCTTCTTGGGAGTGTGGCGTCGCAGGCCGTTCGAGGCGCTCTGAAACCCGATATTTTCATTGCCTTTGCTTCCCTACGACTCGGGGTGAGGTTGTCTTTGCTGTAGATTGCCGGTCGTGTTGGATTTTGTCAATGGGCCGTGATGGTTGGGGTCGTGACTGGATCTCTCTCTTTTTGTCTCTCTTTTCGTCAATACTTTTTTTTAACTGTCTTCTATCCGCCGTTTTATCAGATACGTGGTTATGTTTTACGTGTTTGTCGTAATGGTATGTGTATTTCATTTTTTTCTTTCTCGTCTAATTTTTTTGTTTTTCTGTTCATTTGTTTTCTTAGTCTTTCGTTTGGTTTCTGTTCCCTCTCTCTCTCCTTTCATTTGGTCTCGCGTGGTGTGTTTTGTAAACCCCACGTGAGAGTAATCAAGCTGGAGTGTTTGCTTTGATGTTTTTTTCGTGCTTCTAATATTTAACTCTACACTTTCTTTCTTTTTCTTTTTCGTCTGTCTCGTCTGATTCCCGTTTTGTATTTATTTTTCAATCGTTTTTTGTTTTCGTCTCTCACTTTCTTACGCTATTTTCCCTATTGTTTTATTATTTTTTTTCCTTTCCTCCCATCCCGATCATTTATTTTTTTATCCTATCATCTTCCGTCTCCCTCTTTACCATTCTCTCTCTCTCTCTATCTCTCCCTCCGTCTCCCTTTTCTGACTCTCTCTCTCTCTTTCTCTCCCTCCGTCTCCCTTTTCTCTGTCTCTCTCTCTCCTCCTCTCCCTCTCTTTTTCGCTGTCTCTCTCTCTCTTTCTCTCCCTCCGTCTCTCTTTTCTCTTTCTCTCTCTCTCTTCCTCTCCCTCTCTTTTTTACCCCCCCCACCCCCACCCCAGTCCTCTCCAGCCGTGACGTGACTGACCAAATAAGTATGATGTTGAGACACTCCATCTCCCCCTCGTCCCTTATCCTTATAAAGCCATCGCCCGGGCATTGAGACGCTGGGGCATGGAGAGCGAGAGGGCGAGAGAGCGTCGTGGGCGCAAGTATATACATCCAGGAAGTGATTCATGCCCATTTATTTACTTCGATTTAATCGGCGAAATCTTCAAGAAACGATTTAATTACATCTAGGAAGTGGTTCATGCTCATTTATTTTGTTTTGATTGAACCGGTGGAATCACTGATCTGATCGACGCTTTAGCTTCAGAAATGATTCGTGTGACGCCCATTTATTCGCTTCAAATTCATCCGGTTGAAATCAGCTTCAAGAAACGATTTTGTGAATGAAATAAAAGAATCGTTAGACGTAACTGAAGACAGGTATTTCCATATCCGGACCGTACTTGGCCAATCAGGCAAAATGGCGCGAAAGTTTGCGCGGGAAAACATGTCAGAGGTTTCACACATTCATTTTTTTTTCCGGGATCGTGTTTATACGAGAGTCTGGGTTAACGATAATTTTAGATCAGTAGGATGAAGGTATTTATTGGAAGAGAAGTTATAAGTTATTTAGGAACAGGGGAAGTAGGGTGGGGGTGGGGGGGGGGGGTTAATAGTGTTTTTTTTATAAGTGTGGGAAATGTGTCCTGATGAATGACGTAAAAGTAGTAACCGGAAATGAAGGAAAAGGTGGAGTAATGTGAGTCAGGCGAAATATAGATGTAACTTCCTGCCGTTCATTTTTTTTTTTTTTTTTTTTTGGGGGGGGGAAGGGTCGATTAGTCTAGAATTCCCTTTGCAATGTCTTTGTAGAGAAATTTTGTCTTTTGCAACGTATCTGTTTTCATCATTCATATATGTTAATTAAATGATTGTTATTTTAAAAGAAGTATCGAATCTTTTATTTGCCTTTTTTTCTTTTTTTCTTACTCCATTTCAAAACATAAATATAACGATACCATAAAAGAGAAAAAAAAATCATAAACCGAACATTTTTTCCCTCTTTACGTCCGGACATAAAGTTTACAATCTTTTTTTTTATTTCAAAATATATACCGCGGCCAACCCCAATTCTCACACTCCTGTCGATGGACTAAGTATAGGTCTGATGGAATCGCTTGCCTCTCTCTCCTTTCCCCTTTTTTTCCGTCCTCTTGTGGTTTCCGAGTGTCTCATTTGGCCAGAAATAAATTGAGGGGAAAAGGGCGTGACAGCTCTGGCGATGGGCGTGTGGTGTGAAAAGCATGTGATTCTTAATTAGCTATGTCTCTCTCTCTCTCTCTCTCTCTCTCTCTCTCTCTCTCTCTCTCTCTCTATTTCTCTTTCTCTCTCTCTCTCTCTCTCTCTTTCTCTTTCTCTCTCTCTCTCTCTCTCTCTCTCTCTCTCTCTCTCTCTCTCTCTCTCTCTCTCTCTCTCTCTCTCTCTCTCTCTCTCTCTCTATTTCTCTCTCTCTCTCTCTCTCTCTTGGGGGGGAGGGTGTGTGTGGGCCTTTCTGTTTGTTGGTTTATATGTCAGTTTGTCTATATAAACTTCCTTTCCGTATACATCCTCTTCTCTCTCTCTCTCTCTCTCTCTCTCTCTCTCTCTCTCTCTCTCTCTCTCTCTCTCTCTCTCTCTCTCTCTCTCTTTCTCTATCTATCTATATATCTATCCTATCTATCTATCTGTCTCGTACATATCTATCACCCCATCAATCCACCCACTTCATCCACCCTATTCCACATTCCTCCTTTCTCTTCCCCCCTCTCCCCCTCTCCCCCTCTCCCCCTCTCCCCTTCCCTCTCCTCTACATTCTCTCGCCCCATTTCATGCCCGCGACCATCTGGAGCGAGCGGAATATGCAAGTATAAATAGTGTGGGTACCGAGTGTTAATGTATGGACGAGTGGAGCTGTTTTCGACCCTCTTCGAAGCCTGTTTCGTGATGGTTCAACCGTTGTTTCGAGAGAGAGTAGTCGCTTGTGTTTATGAGCTTTTGATCTTGAGTACCGAATCTTGATTATTATTATTGTTATTATTATTATTATTTTGTTTTGTATTTCGAAATCATGGGGTAATTGTATGTATATATATATATGTATAAATATATATATATATATATATATATATTTTAGCATTTTGTTTAGCAGAAGTTTGTGGGAAAAACGAAGATGGGTGGGGGGGGGGGTAAGAGGGAGAAGAGTGGAGGTTGGTAGGAGAGGGTGGTGGGGGAGGAGAGTAGAAGGGGGAGGGAAAGGATGGTGGGGAGCAAGACATGTACAGATGCCCGTGGCTGCGGAGGTGCCCACATAAGGGGTTCTTGTACGGTTCCGCGTGCGTACCTGGTAATGTGCGCGTCTGCCTGATGAATCGAACTCCCTCCTCCCCCTCCCTCCTCCCCCTCCCCTTTCGCCCCTTCACTTCGGTGTACTGTGGACCGTGTTCGCTTTTCAGGTCGCAAACAGAAATAATGATTTTTTTTTATTATTATTCCGTGTCTATTTAAGTAGAGAGCAATTATCCGGTTTTTTTTTTTTTTTCTTTTTTTCAGTTTTATGACTTTTTTCATCATTGAAGTGAGCATAAAACAAAATACAGGAGATAAATAATCATCGCGATCTCTGATTCTACCAGCATATCCCCCCAAAAACCGTTTTGTACTTCGAATAGACTTTTACCCCTTCATCGCCCTCGACCCCACAACGCTCATAAACACCCTCCTGCATTGCTCCTCTCCTCTCCAGCGGCCACTTCCTTCGACGGAGAATATGCGGTAGGAACACTCGGTGCCGAGAATTTCCAGTTTTAAAAATCGTAGGCTTTTTTTTTTTTCTCTTCTTTTTCTTTTCTTTCTTTCTTTCTTTCTTTCTTTCTTTCCTTGTTTGTGTAATTTGTTGATGTTGGCGATTTGGGTGTAATTTATTCGTTATTCTTTGGAAGTATTTTTTTTGTTGTGCGTGGAATCATCGCGAATTTATGTATGTGTGTGTGTACTGATGTTCTTCTGTGTGGATCGTGTTATTTTGATTCGGTACTTTGTTTTGTATGGAATTCATCGCTGATATGTGCGTGTGTGGTTGTGTTCTGTGTGGTGAGAGAGGGTGAGAGAGAGACAGAGACAGAGACAGAGACAGAGAGAGAGAGACCAGCTGACAGACGCGCGGACGGACAGATAGCGAGAGAAGAAGCGAGCAGTTGAGTGACTGATTTGTTGATTGAGTTCAGTTCATATTTGCTTTCCTTGCTCTCAGTAGTTTGGAAGTTGTCTGTATTTGATATGCAGTGTGTTTGATGTCCGTGTTAGGGACTTCATCTTGATTATATATGTGGACCAGAGATGATATTTTACCATTGTTTTTTTTATGGTTATTATTTATTGTTTCTTATGTCCCCGCATGTCCGCTTCGATTTGATTTATTTTTGCAATTGCCAAAAGGTCACACACACACACACACACACACACACACACACACACACACACACACACACACACACACACACACACACACACACACACACACACACATATATATATGTGTATATGTATATATATATGTATTTACATATTTATATTTATATTTATATTTATATTTCCTTTATTCTGTTACCCTCTGTTTTTCTGCTTTTGTGCATGTTTTTTTTTTTTTTTTCTATGTACTGATATATGTCTCTAGATTTTTGAAATTGGTGTATATGATGAAGTAAATTTTTCTTCTTTTCCTTGCAGCTGCCTGGGGCTACCATCGTCAAGGGTCCTGCCAGGCTGGATTCGGGACAGCGCTCACCACGGTAAGTTTGTGTTTGTTTCCGTTTTTCTTGCGTGTGTCTGGTTCTCTACTGTTTCCCTGTTCGTTTCCGTTACTCTTGTGTGTTTCTGTTCCTCTTCGTTTCCGTTACTCTTGTGTGTTTCTGTTCCTATTCATTTC
>NC_061837.1:6379819-6382319 GCF_019202785.1 Penaeus chinensis
GGTGGGGGGAGTGTGTGTGTGTGTGTGTTTGTGTGTGTGTGACAGACAGACAGACAGACAGACAGACAGACAGACAGACAGACAGACAGACAGACAAACAGACAGACAGACTCAAATTTCGTGTATTTAGCTCCACTCCAACTGCAGCTTACTTGCGAATCCTCAGTGGTGTTTTTACGTGTTGTAATAAGTGCGTATGTGCAGCCGTAGTGACATGAACTGCGATGCTATGAGGCCCGGGGGAGTGTGGCCAAGTGGTTGCCGGGGCACCTTCGGGCACTGGCAAGGATGGGGGAGGGGGGGGGGGAAGAGACGGCAGGCTCGTGGCCATATAGAGGCGGGGCAGGCGAGGTCAGAGGGCGACATTAAGTGCCATGTTTGTTTTGTTAAGGAGGCCTAGCATTCCCTTAAAGGCCCCGCGCCAAGACCCGACCGTCTTGCTGGGGTCCTTATTTGTCCCGTCTCGGCCAGGGTCATTGTGAGGCCTGCAGAGAGAGGACTTATAGGTATCCTTTATAGTGTTGGATCTCATTTAGGGATTCGACGATTGGCTTCAATTCTCTTCCTTTATGAGTGTTGATGCTCATTTCCGGCGATCGGTCAGGGATGATAATCAAGTATTACGAGATCAAACGGAGGACGTTTTAATGAGGAATGCACGTGTGTCGCCATGACTAATTCGGGGTTTGGCTTTTTGACCAGAGTGGCGAGGAGCTCATTGGGTCGTCTCTTTGATTAATGGCTCCGGTGTTGCGCCACTTCAGTCGGTTTAATGAGGCTAAGAATGTCATACTAAAGTCTTACGGCCAAGAAGTGCATACATCTGCTCTCATGACTTACAAGGCAGGGATGTTATCGATGAATAGAGATGGAAGCGTTTTGTTCGGCGAGGCTCAGAAAGTCTCAATAGAGGATTTCTTCCTCTTTTTAGAAATAGACAGAGAAAAAAGGCTCCATTGCTATAGCAATGTTAAACCATTATCAAGAATTCACAGCCAGTTAAGGAAAAGTTCACCCAAAGCGATTAAACTGACGGGCGTGTAGACGAGGTAAGGTGATACTCGCCACACCTCGTCCCTGCCCCTCCCCTCCCCTCCCCTCCGAGTTGAAATTTATATTATATAAATAAATACATTTAGATCGGAGATAGCCTTCAGGGCTGACACTCCTCTTTAAGCAGTTAGTTATGATGTAATAACCCTGAAAATTGTTTATCACTAAAGCTGTTTTTCCTCATGCCACTGAAAAAAGGCGCATTGCGAAGACCAGAGGCGGGAGGCCTACGGGCGGAAATATATATGAGGCATCAGTGACGTATTAGTAGGCAGGTGAACTAATATTTCCGGGGAGGGTTCAGGGACTCCCGTGGAAGGCAGGCGTACTTGGCAACTTTTCCGAAAACAAATTTCGAGTAAAAGTAAAGAGTCCGTGATAAACTAGACGCGCTTGTTTACATTAGACCAGGTTGAAAGTTTAGTCAGTTCGATTGGCATGGGCTTGCAATGTTGATTCCCAGACTGGTAACTTGGTTCGTTTGATTCTTGTTATTTTTATCTTCTGTAAATTGCTGTGTCCCTGTAGAAATGGATAAAGAAGAGGTATTTCTAGTTATTTCTCATAAGTGTGTATGTAGTAACCAGCTGTTTTACTTTACGTGATTAGTTCAAGAATAGAAATGATTTGTCATTTTACAGATATGATTGGTTAGGGATATGGAGCGTGTAAAGTCGGCTTTTAAGGGTTGTTACTGTCAAAGAAATAGGCCTGTGGGAACTCTTTGGAATTTAGTTCAGCCTTTTTTATGACTTGATCTGAGAGTTCATGACACAGTGTCAGACCAAGCCCTCGCTTTAGATCCCTGTCCATCGGGAAATGCCATCATGCAGTCGCGACCTTGGGGATCACGGGCTCTAAAATAGCTTTAAGTTTAGCGCAGCCACCATTTTTACATCATCGCCCCCGCAAAAGACCTTCAGAACCATTTTGAAGCGAGTGAAGTCCACGAGATGAAAGCGAAATACACACGTGAAGCCCAAATAAACACGGGTGATTGACTCCTTGACGTATGCGAGCCGCCTGTATGGACCGGCTTTTTTGTGGCCCTCTCGCAGCCGTATTTATACTTCTCTCGGCGCGGCGGCTGGCCGGGTCTCCTTCGCTTTATCATTTGTTTACGTATGCGTGCGTTCGGTGGAGGGGAAGAGGGAGAGGGAGGGGGAGAGAGGGAGAGGGAGAGGGGTATGCACATACAGGACATCCGCTAGTCTTCCTTCTGAGAATAGGAGAGTGATAATAATGTGGGAAAAAATATACTAAGTGTGTATAGAGGATTTGTTCTATGTCTCTTTAAGCAGCTCAGCGCTGTTGAAATTCTTAGCATTGTTTCCGTGGTTACCTTGTCTTACAAGAGCTCCGGTCTAGGATGGCCTCCAGGAAAGTACATTAACCGTAGCTGCATATTCTTATTTCGGGAATGTGATGCATCAAATCCGAATATAAA
>NC_061837.1:6387319-6399819 GCF_019202785.1 Penaeus chinensis
AATTGCTGTTTTGGTTTGGTCTTCGTGGAGACATGAGGGAAAAGGAGGATGGTGCATTGGCTGCGACGTGGGAAATGTTTCTTGAGTTCTCCGAGGTTCTGTGTCTTGCTGGCGGGATGATGATAGGCAGGTGGCCGGTTGTGATAGCAAGCCACCCACGACCCTCGCCTGTGTTCCTGGTGGATATGGGTGTAGTCGAAGTCGAGAGAGGTTGTTACCGAACTGCTGAATGTGCATAATGAACGCATAGACTTGGTATTATAGTAGAGTAGAAAACGTTTATATTGAAGTAGGGATCGATTTACAGCAAAGTATCATCCCTTTCCGCTGTCCGCTATACGCATCTCCGGAGAGAGGTGCGTAGTCCACCCCTTGAGCTCGGAGCTGTGTATGTGCCCGTGCGTAATCCCATATATTCTAATCCCGTGTAATCCCCCGAGATGGAGTCTGGAGGTGCGGGCAAATGGGCAAAATAGCCTAAGTGTTGCAAATCCCCAGTCATGGCGGCGTCTCAGACTTAGCCACCGTTCTTTTTCTCTCTGCTTTTTCCCCTTAACGCCAGAGCGGCGCCTCACCCCCTCCCCCTTCCCTTCTACCAGACGCTAGCAGGGGAAGGGAAGGGGGATGGGGTGGGAGGGGCAATCTACCTTCCTGCTCCCACAGCCCCATTCTCTCATTCCCATACTCGTTCGTCTCTGAGCACCCGTCATCACCCACTTCCTAGTATTCCCTCCCTTCCATTTGCTCCCCTTCGCAGGAACTTCCCTCTTACCCAGCCTTACTTACCTTTCCTCCCTTTGCTTCTCCCCTACCCCTTGCCCAGGACGTAACTCCTTCTCGCCATTACCCAACACATACTTACCTCTCTTCCCCCCAGCTTCCCCACGAGACGCCACTCAACCCTCTCCCTTACCCCTACTCACCCCCTCTTAAATCCCCGACACGCACTTGTTCTCTTCCCAGGCCTCCCCAGTAGACGCTATCCTCCCCCTCCCTCCCCCTTCCTCCCTTGCCTCTCCTCCCCAGCGTCCTCACCTGGCCGCTACCCCTCCCTCTCCCTCGCCCTTCCCCTCTCCCAACACACTTCTCCCCCCCCCCCAAAAAAAAATATCCGCACCTGGCCTCACCCCCACCCCGCCTCCCCTTCCCAAGCACCTGAGTCGTCTCGATGGGGGAAAAGACCCGGACGAGAAAGCGATCCGATTAAAGGCTTTCGGAGGCGGTTCTTGATTCGATTAGGGCGCCTCGTCCGGCTGGCGTCCTCTGATTGATGGCGCCCATGAGAGAGGCTGAGAGACCTGGTCTATGTACGTCACATCTCATTATTTATTTATGTATTAATTTATGCATTCTCGTTCCCGGATCGAAGGTTTGTGGGTAGCTGGTGTTTTGAGAATGATATCACGGGTTTAACGGGTATTTACCATGACGCAAGTGATCGAGTGATTCAAAGGCGCGAGCTCACGTCTCCACGCAAACGACGGGAATGCGTTGTATATTTGGACTTAACGGTGGCGGTAGTGCTTCCTGCTTCTGTTTACGCGCGTTTAATTGTGCGGAGATATTAGGGCTGTGCGTCGGCGGGGAGGAGGAACGGAGAGGATTGTGCTGTTTAGAGTAGCATTGTTGATATTCAGCAAGGAAGGCATAAATCTTGCCTTCAGTCCCTGCCTCGCGAGCCTCAGAAATGTTGCCAGGCGAGGCTTCACGAAGGGACAAGCGTTACCACAAATCACACCGAAGGTACAAGCAACGCGGGGGTGAAGCAGCCAGCCATGTGTCTTCGGCCATCACGATTATGTCAGGTTTAACAAATCAGCCCCGCGATTGTTCTATCACAGCGCCCCCGCCCGGAGATTTATGTCGCCTCGTTCGTTGGGCCGGAGTTACAGCGGTGTGACAGCCCCCCCCCCCCCCCTTACTCCTCTCCTGTCCCTCTCCCTCCCTCCCTGTTATTTATTGAGTGGCCGTCTGTGTATTGCCCTCCCCTGGTGGTGGGTCCGACCGGTAAATCATTGGCAAGTGTTAACTGGGAAATTACGAACTGTCTTGTTGTCCTAATAAGCGTGAGGAGCTCAAGAAGGTGATGAAAAGGAGTCGTTGCTAATCTCTAAATTTGTTTGTTTTCGGTCTGAAATTTCCACTATGAGGTCATGTAAAGGACAAAGGTTCAAGTGGTTTGTAGTTTGTCCCTGTCTGTAGGATAAATTCAACACCGCCCGACAAAGGATTAGCGCCCAGTGATGTGAGAGAAATGTCAGGAGTTAACTAGAGGGTAATTTACAGAAGAGAAATGTTCAATTCATCACCACCCTATTAGACGTGAGAAAATCCACACTACTTGAAGATATATGGGAATATGTCTCGCTCCTACATGCTTATCTTTCATTCTTGTGTTTTTTTTTTCTTTTTCCTTTTTCCTGAGCGTTATTAAGTTTCTAAAACGGACTGTACACAGCCTCAATTCTACCCTTGGTTTATATTTCTCCCTCGCCCAAAGGGGCTGAGAGGCCACGCACACCCGACCCTCTCAGGCGAAGGTGCAGACTCTTTTTGCATTCCTGATGTATCTGGAGATAAGAATTAGATTAATGAAAAGAGACAAGATGGTTGATAACCCTTTCAATCGCCTCAGTGGTTCTTCAGACGTCAAGGGTGGAGGAGAGACGGGGAGGCTGCGGCGCCCCCTTCTCCTCAGATGCGCCCGTCGCTGATGCTGAGCCGGACTTATCATGCAAATCATAATGCGATGCTCAGAGATGAATATATTTTTCTATTAGGATCTTGGCTCATAAAATATGCTGTGGGGGTTGCGATGATAAATATCATGAATGGGAGAAATTTCTTTTTATCTTTGTTTAAGTTTAGGTACAGCAGAATTAAATTTTAGAATGGCTGTGGTGATGTACTACTCTTGAGTTTTATGTAACTATTTAACTAGAAATTACTGAAATTCCTAAGTAACCAGAATATCTTTCCAGAGGGGACTCACTTGAAGGCATTAGGGAAAACCAAAATTATATTTCTTTACAAAAACTAAACCATCAAATTAACATAGCCATCGTCTCCCCTCCCCCCCTCCCCACCTGCCCACCGCCCGCCATCTCTTGCAGGTGAACAAAGAATACTGGCCATAAACACCGCGTGTGTTCCATTGCAAACAGAAGAGACAAAGAAACATTATCTCGAGAGAGAGATTTTGGTCCGTTATCATACCAAACTTTGCTTTCGCTTTGCATTCCGTGACTCGTAGCGGGAGGCGGGGGGCAGACGGGTGGGTTAGCGGGTGGGTGGGTGGGTTGGGGAAGGGTGGGCGTGACGGCATTGTTTACTTAGAGGAGAGGAGAGAAGTGTGGCGAGCTTGTGTGGTCAAGTGGGTTAGCCATTGCACACTTGGCGGATATTTATAGTGGTGTATGTATGTACCGCCATCAACTTATTATGTGCACTTGCTCTGAGTTGATCCGTTATCGCCACGTCACTTGATAGTCGTATTGACGTCTAGTCTTCAATCACAGGTTAATGATATAAGTCAGCTGTATTACCAACCATACATGAATGTTTTAGCTTGAGGTTAACGACGGCGATGGTGACTGTCAGTGATTCAAGTAGCCATGACGCGCCACGACTTTTTCTAGTGGAAATGAGCAGCTGACGCTTCTATCGGGATGGATCTGACACTGATACGCCAGCCGGGAGGGCATTCGGCTGACGAAAACCGTGATTGGGCCTGACAGTGCCCCCGATGCCCCTAATAGAAGAAATTGGAGACACGCTTTTCTAAGTGTGTGTGTGTGTGTGTGTGTGTGTGTGTGTGTGTGTGTGTGTGTGTGTGTGCGCGCGCGCGCACGTGCTTGCATATAGAAATGCATGTAAGACTGCTGGCTGGCAGCCGCCTTCCATTTCTGAGCCGGGTTTTGTGCGCGATCAGTCACAGGTGTCGGATTATCAAACAATGGCAGGGAACGAGAGGCTGAGTAGCGCGTGCGGCTTAACTCGGCGATCATCCGCTGTCACTTTTCAAAGGACGTTAAATCTGGACCTTTGTGCATGAGGGTTATCGCGCTGGAATCGGCGCGGCCACCGCAGTGATATGCACGGTGCGTCTCCATAGGGTCGCTTTTTATAAATGGCCGAGCTGATTGATCGTAAATTTCATGCGCCCAAAGATGGCGTCTCATGGAAGTCAAATGGCGCTAAACGTCATGACGCGACGCCCGCGACATTTGGAACAGGCGCTGCCTCGCCGCCCGCTTCGCCCGCGTCGCCCTATTTGTCTCAGGCTCGTAAATGCAAAGACGCTTTATGGGTTTTGCTAAACTGCGGACGAGAAGGTGCGACGAGGCGAAGCTCCTGGGCGAGTTCAAAGCGGACCTTGCGATATCGTGAACCGCGGACGGAGATTATTCGGCCGACCTGTCATCCGAGATTAGGCTCCGGGGCAAGACAGGGCCAAACACAATAGCAGTAGTTACTCCCTCAAGAAGCCATTCAAGAGGAGAAGGGGTGGGCTTTGTCCGACTGTGGTTTTACATTCCGTAATCCGTTGATGATTTGTATAGCACCCTTAATCTAAAATTGTCGTGACTGTTTTATCGTAGAGTATTCATGCCTTAACGAAGCTAACGACACGCCTTTCTTTGATTCCAGGTCAGGTGTTTTACCAAGACTTACTCAACCAGAGGGAGGCGCTGGCGACGGGGGAGGGTCCCCAGCAGGACGACATGAGCTACCTTGGCTATTCTGTGGCCACGGGGGAGTTCAGCGGCGACGGCGAGGAGGACCTGGCGGTGGGGATGCCCCGGGGCAATAACCTGACGGGCCAGGTAGTAGTGTTCGACCACCGCCTCAACATCCTCTACAATATTACGGGTCGCCAGGTAAGTCTTGCATTTCGAGGTGATGTAACCATCATTTAGAGAAAGTTATTTATGTTTTTTTTTTTTTTTTTTTTTGTCTAGTGTATTGTTAATGAATATATCTCCCGGTGTGTAGATTTTTTGAGGTACCTTAATCTTGCCTTTACCTCGTAGATCGGTTCATACTTCGGCTACTCCGTCACTGTCCTCGACGCCAACGGAGACGGTCTCGACGACGTGGCGGTGGGCGCGCCCTGGTACACGGACCCAGCGGCTTCCACGGACTTCGAGGAGGGGTCCGTGTCCGTCTTCTCACAGACGCAGCAGGTGAGCGAATCGTGCACTTTTCCTTCATGTTTGGGACGTGTTTTCTTCGGCAAGTAACTTCACGTTGATATGCTTCCCATGTGACGATTTATATTGTTTTAAGTTCTACTTTCGACTGGCAATTCGCCCTCTCTCCCCGCAGCGTAACTTCCAGCTCTCCGTTCAGCTGATGGGCGATCGGTCCAGGAGTCACTTCGGGCTGTCCTTGGCGTCCCTGGGCGACCTCAACCGTGACGGCTACGGTGATCTGGCGGTGGGCGCCCCCTACGCCGGCGAAACAGCTCGGGGCGGCGTCTACATTTTCCTCGGGGGACCCAAAGGCCTGTCCAAGACTCCCTCTCAGGTTAGTAAAGCTGTTGGTGGGTCATCTTGAGGTACGACGTTTGCTCACAACTAATTTAAATTGGTTTAGCTATATTTGATTGTATGAGGCATTTTGTAGTTCAATCAATCATCTCACCTGTCATTGCCTCAGGTACTTTTGGCGGAAGAATTAACGCAGGTGAACATCGCCACTTTCGGATGGGCGCTCTCAGCGGGGGAAGACCTGGACGGAAACGAGTATCCCGACCTGGCGGTGGGCGCTTACGACACCAACAAAGTCGCTGTCTTCCGCACGCGACCTGTTGTCCAGGTCAAGGCCGAAATAAAGTAAGTCTAACCATCGAAACTTCAGCTAGAACGCACATAAATGTCTTTGCTGATTTTGTATACATTTACCAAATCCTTGCTTGTTCTCACCAGCATTGCTCCTCAGTTTCAGCGGCAGAAGCGGCATCATCGACCTAGACCAGCAGGGATGTTCCCTTCAGGACGGCACCAACGTCCCGTGTGTGGCCCTACAGTATTGTCTGACATACTCGGGGCACGGCGTTCCAAAGG
Source organism: Penaeus chinensis (assembly GCF_019202785.1). Lineage (NCBI taxonomy): Eukaryota > Metazoa > Arthropoda > Malacostraca > Decapoda > Penaeidae > Penaeus > Penaeus chinensis. The sequence continues at coordinate 6,393,388 of NC_061837.1, forward strand.
ACCTCTGTAAGTGTATCTGCTTCCCTATGTGGCTCTTTGTATGGTTGATTTAGCATGTGCGTGTGTCGGAGTGAGAATGAAAGTGGCTTTATTGTTAACCCTGATGACGTCATTGTTAACGTTCGTTGTATCAGGGGATTATAAATCTTCCATTCACGTGAAGATTTTCATCGACGGGTGCCAGCTGGGCCGTTGTGCGCACAGACACAACGTTATACACCAATGCATTCTTCATTTCGTATAACAAGCCTTAAGCAAAAGATCGTGAACGAAAAACTTCATATCCAAAGAACCGGCAAGTACACACCTCTAAGTCAATACCTAACACGCTCAAAAGACCTTCGAAAAGCGGCGGCGACATAGATTCTTCCCGAAACTTCCCCGGCTTCCCTTATGCCAGAACACGTTGAGCCTTGTCATTAGGGTTGAAGGATGTGCGAGTTAGCGAGGGCCGTTGTGTCGAGCGGCTGGGTGCTTACTCCTTATGAGGCTGAAACGGCTGTGGAGGTGCCCGTCAGCCTAATAGCATGGCGCTCTGTGGTGAGCGTTGATTTGCGGGGGGAGAGAGGCGGGGGAGGGGAGAAGGAGAAAGAGAGAGGGGGGCAGACAAGGAGAGGGGGAGAGAGAAGTAGACATTGAGAAAGAGAGAGGGGGGGGCAGAAAGGGGAGAAAAAAGAAGGAGCAGAAAGGAGAGAGAGAGAGAGAGAGAGAGAGAGAGAGAGAGAGAGAGAGAGAGAGAGAGAGAGAGAGAGAGAGAGAGAGAGAGAGAGAGAGAGAGAGTGAGAGTGGGAGTGTGATAAAGAGAGAGAGAAAGAGAGAGAGAGAGAGAGAGAGAGAGAGAGAGAGAGAGAGAGAGAGAAGTGAGACAGAGACAGACAAAGGCAAGGAGAATGGTATTTTCAGTAGGTGATCCCAGTTCTAATTGCAGTGATAGTTTTAGATGTAATGATCAGGTTTGTAGGCGCAGTGCAGTCATAATCACGAGTACAAACACTTGCTTGTTGTGATGGTGATTGCGGCGGTCGTAAAAGCAGCCAGAAAGACAGCGGTTGTTCTTAGTCCTTTTCTTTTCTCATTCTTAAGACTTCTTTTCTCTTTCTTAAGACCCTCCCGGAAAAAAAGAGTTAACGTTGAAGCTTGTAATTGCGGTGCTGGTCGTCTTTAATTGTTACTTGTGGTGTTAGATGTTGCAAAGATCGCATGACATGAGCTTTGCGAGGGATCCGAGGGGTAAGAGACGCGTAGAGGGAGGGTTAGTATAATCATTCTTTGCTGAAATTTAGTATGCCTTTCCCTGACGACCTAGAATTAAACAACGAGTCCATCTGGTAATAAAAATGACGTAAAAAGAATTAGTGTGACGTTTAATTTTGCAAACGTAGCGAGTGTCTTAACGCAAGACGGTGATACGATCATCCTTTCGTCCAATTATTTACGAAGTTGCAAAGTAGCTCGTGAATCCTGCAGAATCACGAAGAGCAACTGCAAAACCCGCGTCTCCTGCTGAAGATGTTACCATCGTATTTTTGCGCCGATAGCCGGTGACGCAACGAACCTGACCTTTCCGTCGGTTTCCTGGTGATGCTGTGGCCGCGCTGGAGGACTCACGCTGGGGCAAAACAAGGCTTAGTCACGTCTGCGAAAGGGGAACATGATAAAAGATTATTATTGCTCAGCGCCTAGTGCGTTGCGATTGTGCAAGGAATGTGGCCGCGTGTCTTCATTAACAAAAGAGAAGTTGGACATTATATTTCAACATATGATAGTGGCTCGATATTTTGTTTTCTTTTCTTTTCTTTCTCTTTCTCTGCTTTTCTCTCTGTTTTTTCTCTTACAGTACGATACCTTCGTAACAATGCCCAACTCAGATGAAGTATTTCGTCATTCCATAAATAGCCCACAAATACACCCGTTGCCCCCGACGTCTGAATCACAAACCAACGAAGCCCGGCTTGAATATCGCCAAACAAATGAATAACCGCCGTCCAATTGCGTCCAGGCGATGACGGAGCCTCAAGTGGTGTATAACTTATTGATGCTAAATGTTTGGCCGCGCTTCGGTTCGTAAATAGACGCGGGTAGACTGCGTGCTGGCGGGCTGGGGCAAGGCAAGGCAAGGGGGAAGGAAGGGAAGGGATTATCTTTACGGTTCAGATGAAGTTTTTATGGCGTATGTTATGAATGGCGGATGATCTCGAGGTTTTAATGACAGATGAGGAGTCTGACGTTTATGGTTTGGTCGTGAATAGCGAGCCTTTGTGCCGCAGACATATAAAAAAAGACAATCTCAAACCGGCCGGGTATGTTTAGGGGTATGCACATGCGATTGTGTCACAGCCGATTTCTCGTCCTGATATGATTGTTGAATTTAGATGATGCGGGCTTTTTTGTGTTGCAGTGCTGTTGTGTGACTATGAATTATCCCCTTTTCTGTGAATAAACAATGCCATTTTCAATTTAGGAAGTTTTTTCTCCTCTTTTTTAACTTTATATATTTTTTTTTATCTCTCTCGTAGCTGTGGAAGTGTCCTTGAAGCTGGACCGACAGGCTGAGTTGTCTCCTCGCATGTTCTTCCTCGAGAAGGAGAAGCACTCGGTCTCCAACTCCACCATCGAACTCAGGAAGTCCGTTAAGGGATGCAAATCTGTTTACACCTACATCACCGTAAGTATTTTAACTCCATTTCTCACGTGCTATTCTTCTTCTTCATCTTCTTCTACTTCTTTGGTTTAGTATTTTGATCAATTGGTTTTCATGATAAACAAACACCATCCGTCAAAGAGGTGAGTAATTCTACATCAGACTCATTTCGCGAAAGAGACTTAAATGGCAAAATCTATTGGGTGATCTTTGCCGTGATTGATGGGTTTTTTTGTGACACCGTTGCCTTTTTGATGTTCTTGTTCGCGAGATGATCCATCATCAGCTGGACTCCCTCCCCCCCTCTCCCCCTCTCCTTGACTCTCCTTTCACGTGTCCCTCTCGGGCCGTTGCCATCCCTCTTGCCCGCCTTCCTCCTCTCGCCCTCATTACCTCCCCTTTTCCTAATGACCGAACCACTCCGCCGTCATCTCCCCGCCCCTGGGCTCTCTCACCTGCTTCTCAACACATTAGCACCTTCGCCTGTGCCTTCTCTCTCTCTCCCTCCTCCCTTCCCCCTCCTCTCCTTCCTTTCCTTTCTGTCTCACTCCTATCCTTCCTTTCTCTTCCTCCTCCCTTCCCCCTTCCTCTCCTTCCTTTCCTTTCTGTCTCACTCCTAACCTTCCCTTCTCTCCCTCCTTCCTTTCCCTTCTCTCTCTCCTTCCTTCCCCTTCTCTTTCTCTTTCCTCCCTTTCCCTCTCTCCCTCCTCGCTTCTCACCGCCCGCTTCTCCTCCCCTCAGAGCGACCCCCGGGATAAGCTGACGCCCCTGGAAGCGGAGATGCACTACAGCCTGGTGGAGGGCCGGTCTCGTGTGCCCCGCGAAGTGCTGCGCGCGATGCTGGCTCCTCCGGCGTCGGGCGAGCGAGAGGCGGCTCGCACCACCATCTACATCAAGAACAACTGCGGCGAGGACAACGTGTGCGTGCCGGACCTCAAGACGCGGGTCGAGACGTAAGTAGCCCTCCAAGGCGCGCTCTAACCTTCCATTTTTCATGCGATTTGGTCATGTCAGGTTGTTTCGCGGGTCCTTAGGAGGGGCGTTAGCATATTCAGCGCCCGGTGTAATGACGGCATTCGTGTCTGGTCAAAATACCCCAAGTTTGTAGAAATCAAGATGGAGTGTATTTAGACACGTAAGCCAGGCGTTGGGTTAGAGAAAAATGGGATTTAACTATTGCTACCTCGCCATTTGCACGCTCTTCTTTACAAAGTTTTTTTTTCTGTTTCTTTTTTTCCGGCAAACGAAAGGGAACGAAGAGAGGTGGACGATCAATGAACAGTCATCCATTTGAATTGCAAAGCAGTAAGCTGCCACAGTGCACTGAATGGGCGAGCTTGGCGGTTTTTCTTTCGTTTTCTTTTTTCTCTCTTAACTCGCGCATTTTTTATATATATTTAGAATTTTGTTTTTCTTCGTTAGTTTTTCGTTTCTTTTCTTTTAAGGCTGTAGAAAACACAAACATTTCCTTTCATATCTTCATGCTTTTTATTCTTTCTTTTTCTACGCTCGGCGCGATTCTTAGAATTACTTGAGAAACCAAAATATGCCTAATTTGTAAGTAACAAGCTGCTTGTTTACTTAACGTCCGAGCAAGGGGTGAAGTAGAGTGGCGTAGATACACTTGAGCTTTGAATAAATAAACGATGTTTTGGCATAATGAAACGCATATCTCTCATTAGATTTCCTGATCTCCTCTCCCGCCATCTCTCACTGCGTCGTTTATCTTTGGCCCGTTATTTTATCTCTCTCTCTGTCTCTGCTTTCCATTCTTCTCCGCCATCTCTTCCCATACCTCGGCCGTCATTAAAGGTTTTTACACTCGCAGATGTTGAGGGGATCGCTAACCTGTGGGATCCGAACGCTTAAACGTCCGTTACACGGGTGATACGATCCTCTGTTTGTGGCGAAGTTGATCCTCATTTGTTTTATTGCTCAGTTGGCAGCTTTTTACCTCCTGGCTGTTTAGGCGATCACACATTTGCGTGGATAGGCTGTTTTATGGACTGCAATTCCCGCTCGCTTTCTCCCGCCAATGCAAATGGCTAATGAAATGAATGGAAGCGAAAATCGTCCCCGTTAATATTCCAAAGTTTTTGTGACGCGACCTAACCCTGGCACAGTCCCCGCCGTCCCGCCATTGTTCCGAGTAAATGATCTTTTGTTTTGAGGCAAATGTGCGTATTTGGTGACGTATCTCCGAGCCATATCTCGACACCGTCGTTTAAAGAGCGTCTTTGACGGGTTCCTGTTGCCGTGATGTTGTCGTTGTCGTTTTATTATTACTTTGTTTTGTTTACTGAACTAAGTGACATTGATTAGTGGGACGCTGCCTACTCCTTGCAGTCTGGGTGGTCGTTGTTCACTCTTTTCAGTGTGGTTAGTGTGTATGTGAAAGGTATGGCGGACGAGGAATTATTAGCTATTGCGCGTGTCTATTTTCCCACGATGTCTCTGTTTATCTGTCTAGCTATCTGTCTATCCATCTATCTATCTATCTGTCTCATCTCTGCCTCTCTCTCTCTTTTCTCTCCTCTCTTCTCCTCTTCTCTTCACCCTCTCATTTCTCTCCTCTCCTCTCCCCTCCCCCTCTCTTTTTTCTCCTCTCTCTCTCTCTTTCCTCTCCGTTCTCCTCATCGTTCTCCTCTCTGTCTCTTCTCTTTCCTCTCCTCTCCTCTCCCTCCCTCCCACCTCCAACGTTCTTCCTTTCCACCCCTTCAGGACCCATTATACCCGTCCCGCATCGCTCCGTATGGGTGTCCGTCAGCCATATTAACATAACCGTATTGACCTTGCAAACGACATTGATCTAGTCCCTTATAAATATATAGAAAATAAAAGTCTATCGCCTCCCATCTGTCCTTCGCTTCGGAATGTAGGTAGCCGGATTTTGTGCGAGTTGTAGCCCAGATTGTAGTGTTTATTTGATGTATTTTGAATATGTAGATCCGTGGGGGTTGTTTCAGTCTGTTTTATTCTCCGAAATACTTTAATAACTTGGTTTTAAATGTCCCACTTCCATCCACTAGCTCCGACATGTACTTAGCAGACGAGGTCAAGGGGAGGTCATACAGTGTTAGCTCCTGAAGTAGGTCACATCTGCCCCCTTCCTCTCCCCTCGTTGGAGCAGAGTGAATGCGTTACCATGCAAACGCCTTTTTCACTATTAAACAGCCGGTCATTTGCTTGTACAGTAGTTAGCTTTGGTTATTTGCGTGTTGGGAACTACTTAATGCTTGTAGAATTATTGAGAAGCTATATTTTGGTTTGATATGTATATTTCTATGTTGATTTTGCAACAAAGGAATCCAAGAACTTGCATATGGAGACGAGGCCACACAACACTTGACAACGAGGGACACTCAGCACAACCCTCGCTAACGCCCCCCCGGCTGGCCCTCGTTAACCTTCGCTCTTTCCCATTATCATTACTGTCATCAGGATTCTGTAGACTCTCTTATGTGTTTATGTTTGTGTACGCGTCTTTATGTGTGTGTTTGTGTGTGAGAGACAGGCGACAGATGGATAGAGAAAGGGAAAGACATAGAAAGACAGACAGAGAAGGCGAGAGACATAGAAAGACAGACAGAGAAGGTGAGAGACATATAAAGACAGCAGAGAAGGCGAGAGACATAGACAGACAGAGAAGGCGAGAGACATAGAAAGACAGACAGATAAGGCGAGAGACATAGAAAGACAGACAGATAAGGCGAGAGACATAGAAAGACAGACAGATAAGGCGAGAGACAGAAAGACAGACAGAAGGCGAGAGACATAGAAAGACAGACAGA
>NC_061837.1:6404819-6407319 GCF_019202785.1 Penaeus chinensis
AGGTGAGTGAAGGGGACGAAGGAGTTTTTAGGGAATGCGTTTACGTGTAGATAGATTAATATTTCACATATGGTGACTCTGGTGAAAAGTCCACTTCAATTCCACCTTTGCCGTGAATTGCAGGTGGTATGCGACGTGGGCAATCCGCTGCCCTCCGGGAAGGAAATTGCCCTCAAGCTAGTGTTCCAACCCAACCCCGAGGTCATCATCAGCGCCCGCCTCACGGTCCTCCCCTTCAACGTGACGGCCACCTCGACCAATGAGGAGCTCCACGGGACGGAGTGGGACAACCACGTCATGAAGGAACTGCAGGTCACCGTCAGGAGCGACGTCGACATCAAGGGGTAAGTCGGAGACGAGCATCAAGGCGCGAGTCATGTGGATACTCTAAGATGTGTCGTGAAGGTGACAAGCGTCACGGCGAAAGTGAACATTAACCTGTGTTTATTGCAGAATCTCGTGGCCGGACGGCGCCTTCGACTACAACGCCTCCCGCTTCGGCATGGGGCTGCTTGGCGAGGGTGAGCAGGTGAGCCACGACTGGCAGGTCGGCCCGGAGGTGACCCACGTCTACGACGTTACCAACCAGGGGCCGTCGGACCTCCCGCAGGCCCAGATATTCCTCCTGTGGCCCACCAGGACTCTCGGGGGCGACCCGCTGCTCTACCTGCTGGAAGAACCCGACGTGTCGTCCGAGGCCGTCTGCCACTCCGTGCCCGATGTCAACTACCTGGGGCTCACGGTACGTGTTGTAGGCCGTGCGTTTCTCTCTCTCTCTCTTTCCATTTTTCTTTGTTTATTGTATTTTGTCTTAAAATTCAAATTTTAACATTGCGCACAAGTTAAAAACAATGCTGACTGTTGACCACAGGTGGCGGAAGCGACGTACGACCATCTGGTAACGGCGCCCGAGCTGGCAGCTCAGGTGGGCAGCTCCATCCTCCACGTGACCGAAGAGAGCGCAGCGCTTCATGCCAAGCACCGGACGCGCCACGGCCATCGCCTCAGGAGGAGTCAGAGGCGGCGCCTGGAGGACGAGCTGTCCTGCGGCCCGACCAACTGCACCCGCGTGATGTGCACGGTGTCGCCCTTCAGAGCCAAGTCCAACATCATCATCCGCGTGCGATCCCGCCTCTGGGTGGACACCATCGAAAAGGTAAGCGGAGCGCAGGAGTCCGGGTCTGGTCCTTGTAAAGACGTTCGTGTGACTCATATTAGTATCAGCTGATTTTGGATGTCTCTAAACCTTATGTCTGTTTCGCACCAACAGCTGGGACGCACCGAAGTGAAGATCACCTCGCGCCTGGTGATCGCCGGAATGGGCATGGCAGAGGAGGATGAGGCGGGGCCGAGCTGGGGCGACGTGGAGCAGCTGTGGGCGGGCACGGTGACCACGCTGGTGCGGACGGGCCCGGAGGAGCACGTGCGCTCCCTCAAGTGGGTGGTGATCGTGGGCAGCATCCTCGCCGGCCTGTTGCTACTGGCTCTCCTCAGCGCTATTCTCTGGGCGGTGAGTGTCACGAAGACCATCTCGTTCGTAGTATGAAATATAACAATGGTTTCTAGGATTTTATTTCCCCGTACGATTTCCCGCGCGGCAGACACACGAATACTTATTGCTTCTCTCTTTTCCTCCGCCAGTTGGGCTTCTTCAAGAGGAAGCGGCCTCAGGACAAGTCGGACTCCGAGCCCCTCAACGGCAACGGCTTCTACAGCAACGGCAAGTCGTGAGGAACCACGGCAGAAGTGACTCCTCGTGCCCTTCGCGCCCCGTGCTGCACTTGAAAGCCGCTCGCCGTGCAATGTGCAACTGAAACAGAGCTTTAATCGGGAGTTTTGGATGCGCATTGCTGCATAGACGGGAAGTAATAAGAGAAAGATGTGTGGAACTGACCGTACCTCCCGTTCGAGGCGAAAGTGTACATATATAGAGCCTCCCACCTATCCGATCATGCTTCATTTTCAAGGTGTTTGAAGTTACCGTCACTTTAGCATTAAGTGTACCGTGTGCTCAAAAGTGCCATATTAGCTCCTTCAGTCACTGCTTTTTGTGCCTTATATGTTGCCTGAAAGTATTTTCCTGTTGATTCTATTACTGTGGATATTATTCGGACAATCTGGTCACCAAAAGTGCAATTTACGTGTGCATGTGACTGTCATGATGCATTTAAAAGGCGTGTTGAATCGGGTGATTGACTCGTCTAATTTGATATAACATAGAATAGCGTAGCTGTTAAATAAGTGCTAAGGTTGAGTACTTAAAATGTGAGCTGACGTCCGCATTGTTTCTGTAAATAAGCCTAGTGGAATGAAGTCTTAGTCATATGATGTAATTTTTCTTGTAAAAACAAATAAACGTTATATATATATGAATATGAATCATGTAGATAATTATGCAACCGCTTCGTGGCACTAACTCGTGTTGAACGCAGAGAGAGAGAGAGAGAGAGAGAGAGAGAGAGAGAGAGAGAGAGAGAGAGAGAGAGAGAGAGAGAGAGAG
>NC_061837.1:6414819-6417319 GCF_019202785.1 Penaeus chinensis
ACTCCTGTATGTATGTACGCATGTATATATGTATGTTTATATACATGCATATATGTATGTACTAATGTATGCTTGTATGAATTCAGTTATTTAATTATCTGTAGGGATGTATAATCATAATCAATGCCTGTCACCGAATTTGGTATATTAAGAGTATATACTCCATCATGCAAGACACCTGATTACAGCTACCACCTGATACATATGACATTACATAAGTTCCATAATTACAATAGTCTCACATAAGCACTACCCCCTCAGCCTTCCACCCTAAAAATCGCCAAATAAAACAAACAAACAAATAACATCCCACCAATTCTGTTTATACCTACATACAAAAAACATTATAGTAATTGGGAACGAAGAAGAAGCTACGAGAGAACGTACAATAACAGGGTGAAAGACGAGGTAATATTTTCGTAAGGATGAAGGGATCGAAGGGAGAGGGGAAGGGAGAGGGGAAGGGGAAGGGAAGGGAAGTGGGGGGAGGGGGGAGGTAGGATCGGGTAATGGAAGGTTTAAACGCAGGATGGGGGAAGAGGGGCAGGGTAAGGTAAGGGTTTACGAGATATTGGGTTAAGGTAAGGAAGGAGTTAAGGGTAGTAGTCGGGGGTTGGGTAAATTGTAGAAGGGGAGGGAGATGAGGGTCTGTAGGAGGAATAAGGAGAAGGGGAATAAATGAGGGTTTAAGAAGGGGTGCGAAAACAATGAATAGGAGATATACAATGGGACTGAATAGCAGGAGAGACGGCAGACAGGGGAGACAGGGTATAAGCAGGGTAGCAGAGGAGACAAGGTATTATAAGCAGGGGAGACAAGATAAAGTCAGGATGGCAGGGGAGAAAAGGTAGACACAAGACAGGGAGACAGTAAATGCAGGGTAGGAGGGGAGACAAGGTAGAAGCAGGGTGGCAAGGAAGACAAGGAATAAGCAGGTTAACAGGGGAGACATGACAGAAGCAGGGTAGCAGGGGAGACAAGGTAGACACAATGTAGCCAGAGAGACAGGTAGCAGGGGAGACAAGGGAGAAGCAGGGTAGCAGGGGAGACATCAAAAACAGGGTAACAGGGGAGACAAGGTGGACACAAGGCAGCCGGAGAGACAGGGTAGCAGGGGAGACAGTAAAAACAGGGTAACAGGTAGAAGCAGGGTAGCAGGGGGGACAGTAAAAACAGGGTAACAGGTAGAAGCAGGGTAGCAGGGGAGACGGCGAGCAAAGCAGAGAACAAGATTCGTTATCAGGAACCGCAATCTCACCACTGCTAACCACAGACTAACGAAGAAAAAAATCTACATCATTTTTTTCCTACGAAACTGGCTATACAGGCGGTCATTTGCTCGGATTTTGCTGGTCAAACATGCGACAAATTAATAGGATTTTGTTTTACTGTTTTCTAAATTACTTTATTGCGGCTTTTCATTATGACCTTCTTAATAAAAAAGAATTGAATTATTGAATAAACAAATGTATTTACTAATTAGTTATAATTCATCGTTGAAATATGAACAATATTCTAAATCATATAGTGGATTATCTCTCCCTATCAACTTTAATTTTGCACAAATTCTTCATATTTTCTCTCTTCCCTTATTCACATTCATTCCTGTTTTGTACATTCGTCTTTCATCATCATCATCATCAATGATTTCATTTAATTTCGTTCGCTAGACATGATCTTAATTTACCGAACCGAATCTGAATTAATTCCACTTAATGAAAGACATCGGCGGAGGGAAGGTGGGGGGGGGGAGGGGAGGGGGCAGCAAGACACGTGAAACCCGGTCTGGTATTTGGGAAACCGCTTGATACCTGAGCTTAAGAATTGGATCCTTTTATTCAAGATCTAATCCCCTGATCCGAGAGACACTTCTTCTCCTGTGAGGGTTCGCGCGACACCTTATTGTTTATGATAATAATGGCTGTTGTTTGTCTTTGCTACTTGTGTTTGATGGTGTCGCTTGTTGTTTATGTTTGTATTTTTTTTTTTTTTGTTAACTCTCTCGTTTTATGTAATCGAACGCACGCATGCACAGACGTTAATCCACACAAACACACACACACACACACACACACACACATAATGAAATCGTATTTCATCCAGTCATCATTCCAGTAGAAGGAATTGCAATCACTAAGAGCATTAACGTCATGATCAGAAGTTTTACATCAACTTATATTCAACCCAAACTTACCCAAAGAGTAATAAACACGTAGTAAACCAATTTATCTATTTAATCTAGCATCTATTTATTCCTTATTTTTTCCTGAATGAATTCGTGCGCTTTCGTTCTGCCTTTTACAACGAGCGAGATAAAAGGATAAGTTAATATAAACATGAATGGTATTCTAAGCAGCTGTAAGGTTTTATTAATATAATATTGATAGGCAGGGGATTGCAACAGGGATCCTTGTTGGTGTTTGTCGTAGTAGAAATATCATGCTTGTTGCAGTCCTGTAATGCAACACCTATACCGATTGGAATACAGTCACTCTACCAC
>NC_061837.1:6422319-6427319 GCF_019202785.1 Penaeus chinensis
GAATGAATCACCAGATTGTTTCTTTTTTTCCGCGTTCCCTTTGGCTCTGCGCTCGAACTGCCTGACAGGAGCCGGGTCCTCTCTCCCGGATTTAGTGTATTACCTGCTAATGCGTTCTACAAGGCGGCCACCGGAGCCTCGCGAGCCGTCGACAGCGCGACATTCGCACTCCACAAAAAGGCCGTAATGTGATCCACTTAGACCGTGTGGAGACTCCACCGCCAGGGATGGATCGTGCTCTGGACCGTAACTACTTCCTGTAGTTCGTCGGTTCCCTCTTTCCGCCGCCTGCTCCTCGCCTCCTCCTGCTTACTCCTCGCCTCCTCTTGTTTGCTCCTCGCCTCCTCCTGCTTACTCCTCGCCTCATCCTGCTCCTTGCTCCTCGCCTCCTCCTGCTCCTCCTTTTCCTCGGTGCTGGGGTTCGCTTTTCCTTCCTAATGGGGAAAAGGGCAAGGAGGGGAGAAATATATTTACCTATTGACATTGAGAGGAGGGCAATGATAGGAAATGAGAGAGGTGAAAAAGAAAGATAGATCGATTTGCAGGTAGGTAGATAGATAAATAAAGAAAGAGAGAGAGCGAGAGAGAGAGAGAGACAGACAGACAGACAGACAGACAGACAGACAGACAGACAGACAGACAGACAGACAGACACACACACACACACACAGACAGACAGACAGAGGAAGAGGCAGAGGCAGAGTCTGAGATAGAGACAGACAGAGAAACAGAGACAGACACACAGAGCCAGAGCCAAACAGACAGATAAATAAACAGAAAGAAGATCATCCCTCACCCCCACCCAGTACCCCCCCCCCCCCCCCCGAAAAAAAAAATAATAAAATAAAGTAGATAAAACTGGGCACACTCGAGACCAACAGCGAGGTTTCCTTCCCCAAGGAATCGCCGAAAAATAGCGTCATTTTCCTGTCACGCGCGACCGTAACGCCGCCATCCGTCATGCGTCATGCGAAACGTCTCTTCTGCTGCGTTATCTTGGTCAGGGAGAGGAGTGAAGGAATGGAAGAGTGAGGAAGATAAAGGGGAAGAGGAAGAGAGAGAGAAGAAGAGAGGAAGAAGGAGGGAGAAAGTGGGGAGAGAGAGGGAGAGAGAGGGAGAGAGAGAGAGAGAGAGAATGAGAGAGAGAGAGAAAGAGAGAGAGAGAGAAAGAGAGAGAGAGAAAGAGAGAGAGAGAATGAGAGAGAGAGAGAGAGAGAGAGAGAGAGAGAGAGAGAGAGAGAGAGAGAGAGAGAATGAGAGAGAGAGAGAGAGAGAGAGAGAGAGAGAGAGAGAGAGAGAGAGAGAGAGAGAGAGAGAGAGAGAGAGAGAGAATGAGAGAGAGAGAGAATGAGAGAGAGAGAGAGAGAGAGAGAGAGAGAGAGAGAGAGAGAGAGAGAGAGAGAATGAGAGAGAGAGAGAGAGAGAGAGAGAGAGAGAGAGAGAGAGAGAGAGAGAGAGAGAGAGAGAGAGGTGAGGAAGAGGTAAAAAAAAAAAAAAAAAAAAAAACAGTCAGACAAACAGAGAGAGGAAGAGGATCATCATCCATTCTATAAATAACTTCACGATAAATACACAATAACGATAAAACCTCAAACAACACTTAACATCATGGGCAGTGTCAACGTTTGACACTATAGGCATTACAACATACAAATAAAAAACTTGGACTGGATAAGTGAGATGACTCTGCTGTCCATAAAAGTAGCTGTTTAGAAATACGTTTAATGATAGCATAGCAGTTTTAATGCCATGTAAGCAGATTTAATGGTTGCACGAGTAGTAAAGGTAAGGTGATTTAGAGTCAGAGTGCTTGTTTAGTGTAAATGAGACTCCTTGCTGATAATACAGGTCTGCTCAGGATTGATTTATGTTAAGGTACTGTGGATGCATTGTTATCGTTAAAGAGGGTGGTAATGGTGGTCATGATAACAATGATGGTGATAGTAACAATAGTAATAAAGATGATAATAATATTGATAATGATAATAAGAATAAGTATAAGGAGGAGAGGACCTAGAAGAGAAGAAAAGAAGAAGTTCAAAAGAACAGTGAAGTCAGTTGAAATAAACTTTTTCTTTGACACCAAAAAGCTCCACATTTCTCTCTCGAACCCAGGAAATGAAGGCACTGAAAAACATGCGATTTTTATCCGTACGAAGAGTGGGTTAGTTACCATAGCCACCCTGCACAACCTTCTTCCCCGTTTGGTTTGCCTTTAAGAATGGCACTTTTTCTTCATTTTCGAGCTTAATGGACTCAACAGGTTAGATACAAGAGTCGGGCGGCCATATTTCAGCTGTAGAACCCCTGTCGTCACCTGATATTATGTAAACACCCTTAAAGCTAGGATGTTTTGCGATGTTCATGAGCTCACTGACGTTACGAGGCTAAGCAAAGGAAAGGGTGGTCGAATAAGTAGAAAATACGTATTATGTAAGCATTTTTTCTTTTTCTTTCGGTCGCTGTTTGGCAAAAGAAATAGTTTGGTGCTTCGAATGTGTTGAACTTGTCCACAACGTTAAGATAAAGTAAGGCATGTATTTATCGATGCCGTTGGATAAACTACAACTACAGACGTCATTTTCGTATGTGTTTGTGTGGCACATTTCATGTTACGTTTCATACTTTCGAAAAAAAAAAAAAAAAAAAAAAATCGATAATCACATGCATGGCCTTCAAGTCGCAGGTCACGACGTATCACATAAACAAGGCAGCTTGATGAGTCCACACATCTACTACACGTCGAACACAGCCTTTACCTGATGTCGGGCTGTGTTGACGTTGCAGACGAGTCTTGCTCTCCTTTGTATATCCATTTGCTATAGACATTCCACTCGATGATGTAGATCAAAGTCATGGCGTGTACATGTAGTGTCTATCTGAACTCTTATCTAGCCGTACTTGGGTCCGATGCATCACGTACATAGGGTGGTACAGTACGCGGGTAGAGTTGAACCCGAGGGAACACGCCTGGACGCCAGCACGGGAACACGCCGTCTCGCCCAACAAGGATACCCTCGGCACTCGATCCATAATTCTCTTCTGGGCCATGTGACTGGGCGAAAGGAGAGGATTAATGATAGGAAGATCATTTAGAGAAGGGGAGGAGCAGTGATAATCAGAAGACAAAAAGATTAGAGGTATTAAAAGGAGTATACATAAAAAAAAAACGGTGAGGTATTCACAATGCCAAATCCTATTCAGACTTCGCAGCTTAGTCAAGCTTCAACATTTTATTTTTAACCTTGATGTACATCCTCTCTTATCAAGGATTATCTCACTCTCATCTAAATATACAATAATAGAAGAAACCAATCACAATTTCCCAATTCAATCCTCCACGCAGCAGCTGTCAAGATCAAATGTAAGGAATAAAGAATACAAATTAAGGAATTGAGGATACGTGGTCCGTTCAGCACGAGTGGACACAGGAAGGGATACCATAATCCTCCCATTGAAGAGGCGTAACGACAGAAAACACATACCTATTCTCAGGGGTTGAAATTAAAGAACAGCTTATCCTATCAGCAAGTCTAGTCTTTATCTTGCCCTGCGTTGTCTGTAATTCCTTTTCTCTCTCTCTGCTTGTCCCTCTTTCTTTCTGTTCGTTTATCTATCTGTTTGTCTATCTAGCTATATATCTATCCATCTATCTAGTTGTCTACCTAGCTATATATATATCCATCTATCTAGTTGTCTACATTTCTATCTAATTATATCCCCATCTGTCTATCTATCTATGTCTTTCCCTCTCTATTCTCTCTCACCCTCTCTCATTCTCTCCCTCTCTCTCTCTCTCTCTCTCTCTCTCTCTCTCTCCCACACACACACATACACACGCAAAGACCTCTCTCTCTCTCTCTGTCTGTCTCTCTCTCTCTCTCTCTCTCTCTCTCTCTCTCTCTCTCTCTCTCTCTCTCTCTCTCTCTCTCTCTCTCTCTCTATTGCTCTCTCTCTCTCTCTCTCTCTCTCTCTCTCTCTCTCTCTCTATCTCTCTCTCTCTCTCTCTCTCTCTCTCTCTCTCTTTCTCTCTCACCTACACCCTCCTCACTTTGTAGCGTGTCTAGAAGCCTTTTGTATCCTCAAAGTAATCAATAAACCCGCCAGGAACGAGGATTAAAATCGTTGACAATAACTAAAGCTGATTTCTCAATCGACGTTCACCTTGTGCCTTCCGTGAGGTCATGCGTGTTAGATTAAGAACCAGGTCACGTTTTGCATAATACAGAGATTTGCAAAGAGCATATGCGCGGTAATATATTAAGCGAAAGGTAAGATGAATACCTTGTCCGGCCTAGTTTTTTCTCTAATCTTCACTTAGCAACAAATTCTAAGAGATTATGTGGAGTCACAGATTCGGGGATTTAAAAGTATCTTTATGCGAATTTTGGTGGCGTGTGGATCCGTTTCCGAAAGGAGTATTTTGTTAGTAATTAAGATCTAGTGCATAGTGTGATGTCAAGAAGGTGTTTTATACGGAGATTGGAATGCATGGTACGTCGCTGGAAGGAAAGTTGAAAGGAGGGTCATGCATGGCTGATATCAAAGAGGGGAAATCATGCACAGAAAAAGAACGCAGAATCGAACAGAGAGTGGCATATCAACATTCATTATTATCACGAAACAATGTCCAATTTTTCTCTTTTTGTAACATAGCTGGAATTCTCATTATTATCATGAGTCAATGTCCACTTTTTTTCTTTTTTTTTGTAACATAGCTGGAATTCCCTGAGACGCAATAGATTGAGACAACTTAGTAGCCCGGGAGGTGTGGTAGGAAGAGGTAGCATTTGAAATCAATCGTCAGGTTTGCATGCCAACTGCACAGTGAATGAAAAAATACGGAAAGGAACCCATTTTCATCGATTAATAACTTGATTTCTGCATGGTATTGTGGATTTTCTTAGATCCTCTCCTTACCCATTCGAGCACAACAGTCGGCAGGGTCGTTGGCGGCCGCAAGCAGAGCGTGACTGCAGGATGCTTTGAGGAGCGCAGGA
>NC_061837.1:6432319-6439819 GCF_019202785.1 Penaeus chinensis
CTATCTAGGGAAAAAGTAACTAATCTGTAACCCTAACTCGTCGGCAGATAAAAACGTTTTCATTAAATTAGTTTCAAAATAAGGAGAATTATCGACCGTTTTTGTACCAAACTATTACCAATAATATCCTCTTTTTTTGCAAACCATGTGAAAAAAAGCAACTGTCACATCGCTAATGGAACTTAACTATGATGATAGTCACAGACAACATCATATTACCCAACATCAATGCAAAATCTAACCTCAGACGTATATTTGCCAGTGTTCTTGCAATGTTATATTAGGTCCTCCTTCTCATCTTGATTTCCTGGCGTTGCAAACCTTACCTCTCGTGACTCCGACTTTAAATCAAATTCCTTTCCCAAAGTAAACAATGGACCTTCCAACTGATACGAGAAACGAGACTTTAAATAAAATAAAAAAAAATGATGACCATGATGTTTCTGATATTTCCATCGAACATATGCGGTATTTATGAGTAGATGCATTTAGCTCCGAAATCCTTTCCATGCAGTAACTAGTAACCGAAACAGATACGCTGTAATAAGGCTGGTATCATAATGGTAAACAAGAGGACATTGAACCTTAATAGAACTCGATATCTCATTAAATATTCATTTCGTAGGTTTCCCCCGCCACAGAGCTATCAGAGTAAAATTGTGATTAGACATGCCAGTCAAGTAAAATCTCAAGGAATGATTTTAGGTAACAAGTTGTTCTGGAAATCTTACACAAAAAGCCGTCACACTAAATTGTCTTAATATAACCGGTATGATGTTCAAAATCAGAAATTGGATCTGAACAGATTTTTTTTTTTCATCTCTTAAATATCTGCATCTTCTGTACATACTTTTTTTTTTTTTGTCAAGTGTCGTAATTCATAATTCTTATCGTTAATATCGTGACATACCATCTAGTCTTCAAGAAACTGAAAATGCAATATAATACGTAAAAGAAAATATGACTTCTGTAAATATATAAATTCTCCACAGGTTATCTGACCATGGCATGTCAGCAAGAAAGTGCGATACACAGTGATGATAATTTCTATATTCTCTGTTCATTTCTTACATTTCCCCGTGTCCGTGATATTTATTAATTTATCTTAATCCGCTTTTTAATTTGGCTTTGATACCAATACATTTTCTATAGAGAAACCTTTGTTTAGAACAACAGAATACCTTTTCTATGTCAGCTCTACCCTCCCAATTATATTTATTTTTTCTTATTTTTCTCTACATTTATTTCGTGTACGTACAGATTGGCAGAAAAGTATTCGCTCAGTGGATCCGACAATTGAGATTTACCGACTTCCTCCTGAAACAAACTTTTATCGTTCTGTTAATTTTCGTACCGTTACGTTTGCTGTTGTTAGCTGGTCTTTATTTTCTATTGCTATTGCTATTTATAGTGTTCGATTTAGTGTTGATTAAGTATCAGTAATGGTGTTGTTACTATTACTTTCAATAGTTTTAACATCTTTATTATCGTCAACATTAGTGGTGAAATTGTTTATACATTTTTATTTTATGATTGTTCATTATCTATTGCCAATTTCCATTTGTATAACTTGCCCTTAACTATATGATAAACATGCATTGCATGATTTGCATTACATGGTATCGTAAAACCAAACCAGAAAAATGGACAAACCCATTAGGCAAAAGAAATGTAAACAATTTTAACCTCCCTAGGTGTTACTAGAACTATGCAAGTTATCAGACCGATTGTTATGATAAAAGTGAGTGTGTGGGTGCGTGGGCCAGGGGTGCGTGTTTACAGTAATGTGTGCAACTACTGATGTGTATATGCGTGTCTAAACTCTTTGCTTGAGAAGGCTTTTGCTGTGTGTTTCTGTGGGCGTTGTCTGCCTACATCAGAACACAGTATTGGCCCTATTTTATTGCGTTTTATTTAGCGTAAATTTAGCGCCTTGTAAAGCTGTATTTTGTAAAAGGATGGTTATTTTATCAGTATTATAAAAAATAGTTATTGTCATTTATTATTACCATGGTAACAATTACAATTACTGTTCGTTTGTGGCAGCAATATTGATTTTAGAATTAGTATGTTTAACACTTGTCCTTGGCCAGAATACCATTGTTGTTAATTTATTTAATACCACTATTAGCATAATCGGCATTGTAAAGATATGGTTCTATGTTTTCGTAATTCTTAATATAACGTCCTTTTCATTTCTATATCCTTTATTATTAGGAAAATTCTTAAAGATTAAGAAGTCCCATTCAGGTCCGCATTTCAGCCCCCTCACCCCTCCAGCCCGGGCCAGAGTGCATGACCTTTTACTAACGCCTCTATCACTTCGCCCTGGGTGGTCCTCGGCTCTCTATCGCCGGCCCCTTGATGGATATCATGCACTGAACACCATGCACTCTCCCTGATGTCTATCGTGGAAGCGTGTGATTGGGGGATAGTCTTAATGGGCGTGGCATATAAACGATTGGCCGATTGGGTGTGTAGTGGGCGGGTGGGCGGTCATGCACCCACCCACCGACTCCCTTTGGTGGCAGTGGCGTGCGATGGGCAAGTGGAAGGTGGTTGTGCCCCCTCCCCCCCTCTCCCCCCGTCCCTCTCGGTGGGTTGGTCAGGGCGACCACACGCCTCGCCTTCATATCTAATCCCTACATCTCGACAAAAAAAGGAAAAAAATGTTTATGATAAGAAGTGAAGCCCTAAGTTATGGTAATGGCTTTCTCTGGCTCTGGGTCGCAGTGACAAAGTTAGAATGCTAAGAATAAGAGAAATAAGACGGGATTTTGGTTTGTTTCTTGTTTGTGACGAAAGAATAAGGTTCATCTGTTCCCTTCAATAATGAAGCATGTTTACTTTTCTTCTCTTTTCTCCCTTGCGCGTGTTTCGAAACGGGTCGAACTGCTTTCGAGATCGTTCTGCGAGATAAGAGAACGACAAATTGATCATTACTGCGATCGTTAAATCAGATGAGTTCGTTTCCTTTGTGAGTTCTTTGCCATTAGAAATCCCGAATCCTTCTTTCCATTTCAGTTCACTTGTATTGCAGATGACATTGCACAAACGCTTACTGTATATATAAAGACACAAGAAAGAACATTCACCCTCGAAGAGTCTATACATCTCTTTTTGAACCTTCAGCAAAAGAAATAATAAAGTTCATTGGCGAACGGGCAGACGGAGCGATAAACCGTGACTATGCAGGATGAATATTTGATGTGCCAGATTTGTTTCGAGGTTTGTTTCAGTCTCGTGCTTTATCATTTCCAGCTAATGACTTCTTATCCAGTTTTAAGTGACGACAAACACCCTTGTTTCCAAACTGGCATTTACTCGAAGACTACAAAGAGAAGTGGCCTACCTGCAGGCTGTGTATACAAAGACAAACAGGGATATACTCTCAAAATCCATTAGGAATGTTATTACCCCAAGATAGCTATCTGACCGCACTTAGGCTAAATTATACGTTGGGAGTTTTATAAATCGGAATACATACCTTACAGGCTCATACAGCTTCTGATATGCATCTGTGTTACCTTTCTTAGAAGCCCCACTTGACACCCTCACTCGCTCAAAAGCACTAACAGGTTCCGCGGTTAGTTCATGGGGGCTGCTTCCCTTGTTTATGTCGCAAATCCCGGAAACGGTATGTGACCACTTTCAACAGAAATACAAAGATAAGGCTGGAACAGTGTCTTCTAAGGTCATGTGTATCATAACGTTAGCTGTCTTCTTTACGCTGTTGGTATCCTGCCATATAGCGAAATTGTATTCTCTTTACCGCATGCGACTTACGTGGACAACTGCAGTGGCCATTTAAGCTCAGCAACAGCAACTCGTGCGTCTAGTTAGATAAGCGGTCTTTTAGGTTATCTCCATCACTGTCCTCAGTTGCTAATTATAGCTATGTATCAAGCGGAAACTGTAGTCTTTTGTATGTTTAGCACATCCTGTACTTATACATTCATTCCATCTGCATCATGCGTAAAGCGTTTACACATTGCTTGCACACATCCTGTGGCACACACCGGTACTCACTTTGATGATTCTTTACGCAGTGTTGTACACGAGCTATCATCTTGACCAGGTGGAAATGAAGTCGAGAGTGCTGAGAAACGAACAACACATTAGGGAACTTTTCACCTAGAACCTTCTCTCACCGGCCGGCAAGAGTTCAATCATGATCCGCGTCCCTCGCCCTCTGCACATCATAAACGTCCGCGTCTCCGGCATGAAATTGAGCGGTCGTCGTGATGACCTCTTCGCCTGCCTCGCTCCTCCGTCTTCGAAATGGGTAATAAAGACCTGGAAAACGATCCCCACAACAGGCTTCGCGGCTAACCGAGCTCATCTCGTCAGATAATAGATGACTTGCATTTGGCTTCGGCTAAATTGAAAAACAGCGATTTGTTTTCAGATTAACATAATTTCTGGGGCTTATCAGTCAGTCATCTGGAAACCTGGGCACAAGGAAGCGAGCGCAGTTAATGAGGGCTGTGTACCTCGCTAATTAGACTGCGACCGAGTTTACTGGAGCTGTGCTTAAATTTAATTTAGGACATACATCGTCTTTATCGGGGACTGGACTAACTGAGGTCTGCTTATTTTATTTTACGTTTTCTTATCCATATACAATTAAACAACTTATGGTGAGCGGGTTGTCTTTCTTTGTGAAGTCACCAGGATACTTTCTAATATGTAATTATTACAAGTTGTAAATCCCGACTGAAGTGTTAGAACAAAGAAGTGGGAGAGGTTGATTGCTTATCAGCAGATGATCATACCTGACACTTTGCCTGGTTGATTGGCTAATGGCCCCCTGACAGAGGCTGCTGGCGTGCTTGCCTTGATGAGGGAGGCACTCAACTACCACGAAGCAGACCGGGTGAGCAACAGCCAATATATTGCTGGTCGTATGCCTCATTATTCTACTTAATTTAATTTAATTCTCAAATCATTAAGGAACCCCCATAAATGTAGATTGTAGAGCATATAAATTCCTTTACGATGCACGAGTCCCCATCACAGGCAGGCTATCCTCGCCCAGGAGGACCATAAAATCTCCTGCAACTGGCCGAGACTGGCCTATTGGCGCTCAGGCAAAGTCGGGCTTTTTATTCCGGCGAGTGAAACCGATATGATTTATAAGTCCAGCAATTGCAAAGCGCGTTTAATCAGTGGGGCCTTTGATTAGATTTTGATTTAGAATTATTACTTTTCTGCACCTGTGAATTTTATTGGTGAAATAATGTTTTCTTAGTTCCGTGTAAACACACCTCGGCGCTTTAACAAAAAAATAAATAAACCACCGTCCTCTATGTATACTGTTGTCATTTCTGAAAACATCGCCCTGTGACAAGGGAAATCTGGGATCCTTCCATGCAAAGGTGCACACGTAGGAGTCCGTGGCAGCACTCGTAGCCTTGATAACGCTGTGTGACACCATCCATCACTCCCCAGCCTTAGAATCTTTCATTTTCCTGTAACCATAAACAGAATAAGATAATTGTTTACATGTTCCACTCGGTGATACATTGGAGTGTGTGGCGGGTGTCGCGGTCGCCTGCCGTCCAAGATGGCGGAGGATATGCCGGCTTGAGGGCTCCGGAACCTTACCTGCCGCGCCTGCCAGGGACCCTCACCCAGAGGGAGGACCTGGAGAGATCGTGGGATAACCCGGCGCTTCGTGAGGCACTGAGACTATTGTGGCTGTGGCGTGCATGGAGGTAGATGGGCGGGCGGGAGGTTATTGATGCGATGTGTCTGTCGGTGCGTCGGTGTTCGAGGAGGCGATATCTGTTGTTGTCGTTATCTGTGGCTCAGCGGCGGAGATTTTGGCTCTCGTAATCTTATTCGCGGGACAAATGGTCGTTTTCCCCCGCCGAAAGACACCTTTAGACAGAAGC
Organism: Penaeus chinensis; assembly: GCF_019202785.1. Classification (NCBI taxonomy): domain Eukaryota; kingdom Metazoa; phylum Arthropoda; class Malacostraca; order Decapoda; family Penaeidae; genus Penaeus; species Penaeus chinensis. The sequence continues at coordinate 6,438,217 of NC_061837.1, forward strand.
ATGATAAACACGGGGTACATACGCGTCCTGCAAGGAAAACAATAAATAAATAGACAAATCAAAACCTCGGTGAAGGATTCAGAACATTTACACAGCCGTGAAATGATAGCAATCAGGAGGAGGAAATAACAGGAGGAGCGACAGTGTGGGTGGCGAAAAGTCTGGCGGAAAACCCGTTGAATTCCTCGCAATAGACGAGTGTTTATTGCTTTAGTCCCTCTCGGTGTGAAGGAATTGTACGACTGTGCTTTAAGTTAAGTCGGTGTACCTTGTTAGAGAAAGGAAGATTTCTGTTTAACAGTGATGTTTAGATCGGAAGTTTGGAAAGAAGTAATAATAATGATGAAAATTATTATGATGCTAATTAATGATGATAATATCAATAAAGATAGTAATAATAGTAATATCGATAATAGTAATAATAGTAATATCGATAATAGTAATAATAATAGAAATGATAATAGTAACAGTAATGATATTGATAATAGTAATAGTAATAATATTGATAATAGTATTAATAACAGTGATGATGATAGTAATAGCAACAATAATAATAATAGTAAAAGTAATAATAATGATAATAAGATTAGTAGTAGTGATAGTAATAATAATGAATTAAGGGAAGTTTACCACAGATTACGAAAGAAGTGAAGGTGGTTATCCCTCGTCAGTTGAATGGAGGTTTCAATTTCACCCCGACTGTTTATATAAAGGATATCTGTTTACCATTCCGAGCCCCCAATTCTCGTCGTCCGTTGCGCCGCTTCTGTAGCGAACGTCGTCATCCTAGTATGGAAGAACCTCGGCTTTTATTACCATGATTTCGAAATTCCTCAGATTCCGTTTGTTGTTCTCGTGACATGTAAGGCGCGTGTGGTGTGTGTGTGGAAGGGGGTGGGGGGTGAGGAAGAAAGAGAAGGGGTGGGGATGAGGGAGGAAGATGGGGCCGGTGGTGGTGGTGGTGGTGGGGCGGGGGTTGAAGAAGCAAGATAGGTAGTGCTGCTGGTGGGGGTTGAGGGAGCAAGAATCCTCCCCCTCCCCCCTTCCCTATCTCCCTCCCCTCCCCCCTTTCCTTCCCCAAGTACCCGATCCTCAAAAGCTGACCTTGGCGACTGCGGTTACTGCCTGTCCCCGGGTAATCCAGACTTTTAAGAAATACCGGTTCTAGTTCGGGTCGGGCTATTACTGTTGCAGGTTACTTCTGCTTCATGGACCAACGATTAATTTGTGATCATTGATCGTTTTAACCATATTGCATTTACGAACCCGGGATGAGATGATTGTCCCAATCCGGAGATGATTTGCATGAGTCAAACGTCCGCGCCTGATATTTTGCTTACCTCTAATTTTAGATTTTCGTCACCACATGCAAATAAGACTTCCGTTGATGGCATCAGATCACTCATCTTTCCCCTAAATATTAGTTATTTCCATGCTTTTTGTGACTAAATTAGTTTCTAACTCTCCTGAAAATCTATAAAATACTTTCTCAATACCATGATTTATTATATCACGGATGTAACCGAACCCAGAAATGATTGATACTTTTATACACATTCATGATAAACCTCCTTCTTAGCCACCATTTTCTAATACTAACATT
>NC_061837.1:6447319-6449819 GCF_019202785.1 Penaeus chinensis
GTGTGTGTGTGTTCAGTGCAGGTTTGATGATTGAAAAAAGTCAGTATTATGTGCGTTGTGTGCGTTCGTGTGTGTGTATGTTTATGTGCGTGTGTCTGTGTTCATATGTTTGTGACGAAGATCCTCATACTGATATTTTTCTTATAAAAACTTAAATCTAATCTCTATATTTACAAAACGAGAAGTTTCTCACTTGGCGCTGTTCATGAATACTAATAGCATACAAAAGTATTTACATAATTATATTACAGTTACATGTTGACTTATTCTCCTCCTGTTGACAGCCCGATGGCATTATGCTTTATCTTATTAAATAAATAGTTATTTATATCTATACTTTTTACAGTCTATATTTATATCGTATATTTAGAATACGTTGCGTTATCATTTCTCCTGCATTATTATCTATACCCTTTTATTGATTTTTTTTTTTTTTTTTTTTTTTTTTTTTTTTTTTTTTTTTTTTTTTTTTTTTTTTTGTCCTTCCTGCTTTTATCAACATTATGTCATTTCCCGCTTTACCTGCTGTTCTCTCCCTTATCCTTTTACCCTAATTTGCCTTTGTCTGCTCTACGTTACCCTTTCCTGACCTTCTGTACCATCCTGTTACGACAATTGTACACGAGTTGTTGTTGTTGTTTTTCGTGTTTTTCGTTTTTTTTTTTTTCGTGTTTTTTTTAAATCATCCTCTTTGCTGTGTTGGTCATGCCTCTGCACTGCGGCAACTGGTCATCACGAAGCTCGCCCCACTCTGTCACTTTTGAGATTATTTGGTTAAATATGTTTATTTATTCATTTTTTTATTTAGTTAGTCATTTAATTATTTTGAATTGTGCCGAGGACGATTTTCATGCTCTGTATTATCGCCTGATTTGTTTGGATTTTTTGTTTTGTTTTTGTGAACGTGTTTATGACTCTGTGTATCATCTAGCTATCTAAATATTTATACGCGTGTGTGTGTGTGTGTGTGTGTGTGTGTGTGTGTGTGTGTGTGTGTGTGTGTGTGTGTGTGTGTGTGTGTGTGTGTGTGTGTGTGTACATACATACATATATGTATATATATATATGTATATATATAATATGTATATATATATATATATATGGTTTTTTGGTTTGATTGGAGTCTTATTCTCCTGTCGTAAAGTCGTGTTTTGAGAACGACGGAGAAAATTATGTTAACCATTTGCTGCCAATCAAATTGCCAGATATTATATGAATTTTGATCATGGCAATTCTATTCATGAAGGTAATGAATAAAAATGAATAGAAATGTCCATAATTCGTGCGGATATCTTGAATGAAGCGTGCCATATTTGTAATATCAGGATCAGCATTAAATAGATTAAATGTATGGTTATGCTAATCGAGGTGTATTGAACTTGATGTTTGAAATGCCGAAGTAAACGGTTTTATATTTCTTGTGGATATTGGTGTAAGGAAGGAAGATTATTTTTATAGCATTTCTTATTAGCATTGGTATTTCACACCTATCTTTATCTTATGCTACTCTCTGTTCAATTTTAAAGAAAAGGTGAAAAGCATCTTCCCCCTCTCCTTCTTTCTCTCTCCTTGCGTCTCATTCTTATCTTATTTTTCAATATCCTCTCACGAACTATTTTACGCTTCGCTGTGCACGCCCGCCCTCCCTTGCCCAGGGCCCTTCCCAACCCTTGCTTCCACGTGCCCGGAGTCAAGTTACAACTCGCACCTGTAGCCTGTCGTGGTGACTTCGCCTTACCTCTCGACGCTGCAGGTGCGTCAGAGGCCCCCAGGTGACTCCCAGCCTGGCAGGTGCGTCTTGTACTTCCTCGTCGTCGTTGAAGTCTTGTGTGGTCCCGGGTCGTCCAACACAGGGTATGAGGTTCCAGAGAAAAATGTTATCTTGTATGGGATTAGTGTTGGAGGAGACAGGGTCCGTTCTGTGCTGTCTTTATCGCCTGGGGAACATGGGTATTCCTGTAGGGGTTCCTGTCGTTCATTTCTTATTCTGAAGTGATATTGGCTGGAGATAAGGAATGCACATGTCTCCGGATAAGGACGTTATTGTTTATCAGGTGAATAGATCGGCCTTTTTACTATCCGGTAATCAACCTTTTTGCCACGCATTCACACACCATAATTTTCGCACTGCAGTCGACCCTCTGAAAAGGGGAATAGGTACAACGCCAGCGAGGCAATGTCGAAATGAGATACTTCCTTCCAAGGGGCCATCGACGTCGCCCTTCCAGCCAGTCCTCCCGCCAGCACCCCCTACATGCGCCAAGTTCCTCTCTCAGTATTCATCTCGCGGCGTCACGGTGCATTACGACAAGTTACGCTGCCCGGCTTTTGTGTCCCTTCCATTGGCCGCGTAAGATCCCGTCGGCTGGTCTCTGAGCCTTTCGATCTGTGGAGAGTCCGGCCGGTTGTTTCTCTTCGGACGGTTTTTCCTCCCGCTGTGGATCATAATGCCGGGGGGACATAGCGGGGGATTAACAATCTTTATTCTGTGAGTGGAATG
>NC_061837.1:6462319-6477319 GCF_019202785.1 Penaeus chinensis
AAGACAAGACAGCAAACAGTACAATAATGATTTTCTTTATAAACTCCTGAAACACATCACGATTACGTAGCGACTCGGCCTCGTGTCTATGTGGGGTTTCAAGTGTCGTTCTCTTATTTCCAAGAAAAGGGAAGAAAGTGACATTTTTCCCTAGCTAGGTTTTTATTTCAGATGTCAGGTAATTTTGTACTATTTTTTGGAAGATTTCGTGGGGTTACTGCCATTTTTTATGGGCGTAATTGTATGTTAGAATGTGATTTTGCTTGTGTGTGTGTGTGTGTGTGTGTGTGTGAGTGTCTGTGTGTGTGTGTGTGTGAGAGAGAGAGAGAGAGAGAGAGAGAGAGAGAGAGAGAGAGAGAGAGAGAGAGAGAGAGAGAGAGAGAGAGAGAGAGAGAGAGAGAGAGAGAGGAGAGTGCGCGTGTGTTTAAGTATGTATATATGCATGTTTTGCGTATCGTAGTGCACATCAGTCAGTACGTATCTGCATACACATGCATACTATTTACTACACGATAAAAAAAATCGATGGCGTATCCAAATCTATGTTGTATCCGCAGAGGAAAATATAAAAATTCAGGTTCAAAGGTCCCTAGGTACGCACATGCTCGATTGCTTTTCCTTATATATTCACAGTGATCAGGCAACGAAGGTTTGATATTCACTTCGCTGGGCAATTGGGCTGAGAATGGTCAGTACGTTCATAATCATTTCTCAGTTGTAGCGTATTTGTTTACATTTTTTGGCGGGAAGTTAAACTGTTTAACCATCTCTTTAAGTCTTTTTCGTTTAATTACGTATTTCATAACGTCTGCAAGTATATTATCCCTACTTAAATAATTAAAGAAATAAACCAACAACAGCAAAACAGCAGAAAGATGAAACAAAATTCACACATAGAGGGAGATCCACAGAAAAAAAAAACGACTTTTCAACACACAAAAAACCCCACGCCATCTTGTGTCATGTTGATGCCGCTCTGCTATCATCTTCCCTCGCGCCGCCCGTCCAAACGCCCGCACGCCCGCACGCCCATCCCTCTGCCTGTTGTTAGTACCCGACCGCCTTTTCTTTTTTTTTGATTGTTTTTTTAAGGTTGTAGTTTTTCTTCTTTTGGATAAAGGGGTTGGATGACATATGCTGCTGTCTATCTATATATAGATAGATAGATAGATACAGTACATATATATATGCGCGTGTGTGTGTGTGTGTACGTATGTATATATATGTATATATGTATGTATATGTACGTATGTAAGTATGCATATATATGGTATGTATGTACATATGTGTATATATATGTATATATGTGCGTATATATACATATATATATTATGTATTATCTTTATAGGTAGACATTACTGGTCAGTTCACTTTTCTTCTTCATAGAATAGAATTTCCTTTAGTATTACGGTAAAACATTTTAGCTTTCCTCTTCTCCCGATAGCAATTGCATGCAACTGAGCGGAATCAATGCAGAGGGATTTTTGGCTAAATCTTATTAACAGCTGCCGAGTCTTGTTACGTATTTTTAATTCCGGAAGATTGCGGTTTGATTTGGTGGCCTTTTGCGTATTTTGGATGCTCGATTTATTGATTTTTATTCTCTCTTTCTCTCTCTTTCTATATCTGCATCTATATGTATACATATGTGTGTGTGTGTATATATGTATATATGTATGTATCTATGTGTATGTGTATATATATAAATATATATAGTACATATATATACACACATATATATATTTATCTACACACACACACACTCACACACACACACACACACACACACACACACACACACACACACACACACACACACACACACACACACACACACATGAACAGTATGTAAGCATAACTCTCTCTCTTTATTTCTCTTTCGACTTACACGTCTAAATATATGCAAACAAGATAGCTACAGACAGACGAAGTGAAGCAGAGGGAAGCGCCCTGAAGCTAGCGGGTGATGCCTCATCCGAGCTTCTAAAATGCCTCTACTTTATGTCGGGGAATTTCGTCTACATTAGGGCGTTAACGTTGGGGTCGACGCCAAACTAATTAGCTCGAACCCGCATAGAGAAACGATTCAAGGCTCAGGCAACAAATGAGGGATGGTTAGCAGCGTTTGCGATTTAATAAAAGGCCTCGATCGGATATTTCTTGTCTGACCGCCAGTCTTAGAAGAAGAAAAAAAAATAGATAAAAAAGTAGTCTTGTTACGCAAATCGCGCGCAATTGGTAAAACACAGTTTGGTATTTTGAGTATCATTATCCCGCAGTGCAAGTTGAGAAAGGTACTAAAATTCATGAAAAGATTTCGCCGGTTAGTTATTCCAATACAGACGCGGGTCCACTTCAACGATGGAATGCAAACTGTTTCGTACAGAAGTAAAATCATTTTAATATACACGAGCACCTTACTAGCGATGCGTAAATAGTAACATCGATCTAACCAAACTGAAATTTCGCATGAACTGCCACGTCCTGCCACGTCCTTCCTTTCTCTCGTTCACACCATCCTGACTCTGATTCATAACTTTAACACGATGCGTTTTGAGTCCTCCGTTTCCTGTACATTGTTCTCAGGAGTGGAGATAGGCAGCAGAGGCCAAAGACACCACGGGGGATGTACTGGATAAGATGTCGAGAAATTAGTCATAGCGCGGGTTTTAAATATAGACAAAGCAAGAGGGAGGGTGTGGGGAGGGAGGAAGGAGGAGGGAAGGCGGAGGAAGGAGGGGAGGAGGAGGGGAGGAGGAGGGAGGAGGGAATGAGGAGGGAGAAGGGAGGAATGAAGGAAGAGGGAGTTAGGAAGGAAGGATAGAGAGAGAGAGAGAGAGAGAGAGAGAGAGAGAGAGAGAGAGAGGGAATGAGAGAGAGAGAGAGTGAGAGAGAGAGAGAGAGAGAGTGGGTTAAGGTGGGAAAGAAGAGAGGAAAGAGACGAAGGAGAGAGGGGGGGGGGGGTGAAAAAGGTAACTTGATATCACTAAGATATCTGTCACTTACAATAGCGTCTTTTTCTTCGTATGTGCATAATGTATATCTGAATCTTTCATTGTCATTAAAGATTCACTTATATCGAGGTGTAATTAAACAGATGTTGTTGACCAGATGCTGCAGTTCGTTCGTAAACCGAGAGAGAGTAAGATAAATCGTTCCTTTCCTAAATTTTCCCGCCAGTCTCTATGGACAAGATAACTATCGGCAGTTTCGCGAGGGGATTCCAGTTGTTCGCTTGTTATCTAATGGCAGAGAAGGGATTTGGAAAGTGACTGGATTTATGCTATGGGGATTTCCTCGATGACCTGTTAAGGTGAGTCCCGCTGTCAGGCTATTTTGGTTCGGTGCTGGAGTAGGGGGGGGGGTTGACGTGACTGGGGGGGATAAAGGAGGTAGGGGGGGAGTGAAGGAAGCACCGAGGGAATTGTCTTTCGTTTTGTAGGTCGCGTCGTAACTTGCTGGAGAGGAGGTGCGTGTAGATTGGCGTAATGTTAATGAGGTTCTGGAAAATGAGGTGTATGTCCTGTGACTGTTTCCCTGGGTCTACCTGGGCCTTCGTGAGAAGGACCTTTTCGGTACTGGAGTTGAAGATCGTAAGATCTGTGGATATCACACTGTGATCTCCGCCTTTTCTTGTGCAGTTGAGACTCACTGTATAGAATGCATACGGTTTATTGCTCCGGCTACGATAACAACAGCACGTCAGTCCTTTAAGGGAAGTCCTATTCTGTCGTCTCTATCTCGACTGGTATCGCAGTGCGCACAGCTGGTGCCTGATATAAAACCACCCGACAAGTTAGGAAGCAAGTGCCCAAGCGAGAATGAAATGCCATCCAGTTGTGAGCATAAATTGCAAGGCCATGATAAAAACAGATGATCGCATGAAGATGCGATGAAAGAACATCATGGAAGCTTTCTGGAGGCGAGGAGCTGGACACACGACTCGAAGCACGGGCGGCGCGGGCGCGTTGTGTCCAGGCGCTGTCAGTTATGAGCCCTGACCCGAGCAGGTCAAGCCCTGGAGCCACAGTGAGCGTCATGGAGGAGGAACAACAACCCTCATTCCTATGCAAATCAGTGCGTGTGGAGGGACAGCGTATCGGGTGATGGCTGTTGTTGGCAACACTGAACGGACGCACGTCCGGGTGACTGACCTTCGGCTCTTGCTTTATTTACACACTAAAATGCTAATGCACTCGTATGACATGCTACAATAAATGGCGACTAAGGACTCTGTGTACGTTGAGTAACAACCTGTCTTAGATCCAGTCAAACAGATATGCAAGACCTTTTTTATCAAGAAAATAACGTCCAGGTTTTCTGTGCATGGTATCACGATTGTAGCAGATTCTCTTTCTTAGTTCAAGGCGAACAAAGGCTGTAATGAGATAAAAATCTTTTGATAATGATGCTTTTCTCTAAGATAGAGAGAGAGAGAGAGAGAGAGAGAGAGAGAAAGAGAGAGAGAGAGAGAGAGAGAGAGAGAGAGAGAGAGAGAGAGAGAGAGAGAGAGAGAGAGAGAGAGAGAGAACGAGAGAGAGAATAGGAGGAAAATAGAGATCAAAGGCTAAAAAACAAGGAACAGGTCAACTCAAAGATAAGATTCGCGGTGAAGTAACCCGACACGGAGCTCCCAAGTTGCACTGATAGCGCGCACCTCTCCTTACCTGCTCACTCTGCTGAAACATCATACAAGCACAGATCAAAGGATACATTCACGGGGCATGTCGCAAACTAGAATCCATTGACATAAAGTTACACTGAATTTTGACTCGCTTGATAAAACTTTAGGAGTTTCAATGTATCTAAAGAGGGTTTTAGTAATATATGATATGTATTACGACTCTCGTCTCCTATTATTGCTTTTGTTTAATGTTTTATGTATTTATTTATGCATCCATTGCCTGTACTAATAATGTTGCATGTGTTTAGTTGGTTACTGTCTTTTAATTATTAGAGTATATCACTTTTTTCATTGTATTTTGGAAGCATGCTTGGTCCCTATGGTTATATCTAGTGTTTACACATTTTTTTTCTTTGTTTCAGTCACCATTTCATCTAATTTTACAAGGCCAGAAAAAAACAACGAACGCATTTGTTCATTGAAATGGCGAAAATAACATAAGGATTTTCAAAAACTGTTATTAGGAATACGTAAGCAATGTATTAGTTATAAGGAGTGGGGATATAATACTTCTTAAATCTATGATAAGGATTGTTCACTTTTTGTTCTCTTCATTTGCATTTGTATTTGCTGTAAGTAATGAACAGTTGTGTAAACTTTTTAATTTATTCTTTATGTGCGTGTAGGAGTGCATATCATTATTATCACTATATTTATCATTATCATTATTATAATAATAATAATTATTATTATTATTATTATTATCATTATCATTATCATCGTTATTATTATTTCCATTATGATAATTATTATTGATATTACTATCATTATTATTATTATTACTATCATTATTACCATCGGTTATTTATATTGTTATAACTATTATTTATTTATCTATTTATTTCTTATTATCATCAACAACATCACTGGTTCGTATGTATACAAAAATATAAAGCAATGTGCAAGTGACCGCCTCCCGGAGCTTCATGACCAGCCCGACGCCCTCTTGCCCGTGTGCCAAAATCTCCCTCTCCGGGCATCCCCCTCGGGTCCTCCCTCGGCTGGCTGTTTTCCCTTCGGCAGTTCAAGATCACTTTGACCTCGGTTGACCTCGCCACGCGTCCCACGCCCTGAAGTTGCCTTGCAATAACCAGTTCCTCTTTTTGCCGCTGACGGGAAGCTGGCCCCACGTGTCCGGTGTTCCTGGGGTCGCAGGTGTGTGTGTGTGTGTGTGTGTGTGTGTGTGTGTGTGTGTGTGTATGTGTGTGTGTGTGTGTGTGTGTGTGTGTGTGTGTGTGTGTGTGTGTGTGTGTGCGTGCGCGTGTATACATGCGTGCGAGACTGGGACACTTACCTAAAGTAAATTGTAAAATGCTTTTTCGTCAGAGCAAAAGTGTATTTAAATTTTTTTATTTTTTTTATTTCCTGAGTGTACACATGAAAGTAACCTTCTCTACGTATTCATCATGCCTGAAGAGATTATTCTTGTCTTATGTATTTAACTTTTTACATAAATATGGAGCATTGGCAAGTGTGGTTAAGGCATACATGAGAATTGACCTTATCGCAAAAAATAATATTGATAAAGTTATTAATTTTCATCTGTACCTTTTCTACAAACCAGAAGCATGCCAACCCGACACATACGACCTTCAGACAGTACTGCATGTATTTGAATAAATTATACATTGCTCTTGATTGAGCAGTAAGTCATCCTTGACCGCATGCATATTCTGTGAATTATTTGCCTGTTGTGTTTTTTTTTTTTTTTTTTTTTTTTTTTTACTGGTTTGGGGACATAGTGATTAAGTTCTGTTTAGATGTCGACGAGAAAGACAATGTTCCTTTCCATCATGTCTAGTATTTTCTACAGAGAAACATTTGAATTAGGTTCTTTCATGATAATATAAATCTTAGTGTAACCGATTCTGAGAGTCATGGCCTCGGTATGAATCTACTTTTATCAGTAACTTCTCCATTTCTCTCTCTCTCTGTCTCTCTCTCTCTCTCTCTCTCTCTCTCTCTCTCTCTCTCTCTCTCTCTCTCTCTCTCTCTCTCTCTCTCTCTCTCTCTCTCTCTCTCTCTCAAAATACAGCTCCTTATGTTCTCTCTCTCACTCATCTCTCGTCAAAGAGTAATGTTTAAATAAACACACACAGACGTGCACACGCACATTTATACATATGTATGTATATGCAAAACACTGCGCACATTATGCATGAGTGCATAGAAATGAGTGTATTTAATCACATTCCAGCTAATGTGTTTTTGTTTGCACGTCCAAGGCAGAATTTTCATGGGGATATTAATGAAATTATCTACTAGCATAATGCTCATTTTCCTTATATGTCCAATAGGTACATATGCATAATTTTCACTTGTAATGATGCGCTTGGAGGGTCATGAGCCTCTCTCGCCCCGCGGCAATTCCACAAACACCTTGCCAACAAGAAGTAAGGGTTAATTTTCTCCAGAAGCCAGTACAAGATTGAGCTCTACTGCGCCCAAGTGGAGCATCCGAGATCTAAAAGGACAGTTAAGTATTTCCTCGCAATTACAGCTCGCTTACAATCGTATATTTCAGGTTCACTGTATGTTTATAATGCAATCCGCGTCATTGATGCAAAGTTTACATATTGAAATTCAGTTCCTACCACTTTTGGCTCGAATTATCACTAGGATATGACCCAGGAAGAGGCAGAAATCCACAGCCGTATATGCATTCCTGACGTAACTGGGTCCATCAGCGGTCGAGGTGGTAGTGTGTGTGGGGGGGGGGGGGTACGGCGACTAGTCTGGCCAGTTGCTGGGTAATAGGCACTTGTTACAGGCGAATTTGGTGATTTCCTTAAACTGCTTTGTTATTTTCATCTATATTTTTTGTTTTAAACTTGATCTTCGATATTTGAAATAGTTTTTGTACTCAGCTGCGAAAGACAGTTACCACGAGTTCATAGCGAGTGATAACCCTTGAAACAAATTGGCGCCCGTAACGACGATGACATATCGCGCTGTAGACTGACCTCGAAAGACAACCGTGGTGTGCTGTGGACGATGGGGACGCGTGATAAAGGTGGAAAACTGTAGCTGCTGTCACTAGCTTATTTCCCTTCATTGGGTGATAAATGACTCTCTGGTGCACTGGTGGATGGCCGATTTTGTATTCAGACACAGGTCAGTCACAGTGCCTTTTGCCTCGGATTAAGACGTCTTGGGCTCTCCGCTCGCCTACGTCATAAATATTAAGGAAGCATCGCCGGCCTCGAATAAAAGTAAAAGTAGAAGGCTTTTAACACTCAAGATCACGCAGCATGTGTGTGGATAACTCGCTTGTTCATTAGCATAATAGACTCTCTAGTTTTGATGTTCTTGATGTGTTTAACATAAAGAGTAAGTTATCTCTCTCGGGCATCTGTGTCCTTTCGCTCCGACGTAACACTTGTATGTTGGAACACTGTGCAGCATACAAACTGACGTGCCTTTGCGTGGCGGCCCGGCCCTGCTCCCTGCCTCGGCGCCACGCTGCATGGCGCTGCGGCCCGAGCTGTCTGCAGTCACCTGTGAATTTCAAATCGGGTTCTGTCAGCTATGAGGTTGAAAAGAGTTGGTTTTTTTTCACATATTTTAGAGTACGAAGAAATTTGTCTTCATACAGTGTGTGTGTGTGTGTGTGTGTGTGTGTGTGTGTGTGTGTGTGTGTGTGTGTGTGTGTGTGTGTGTGTGTGTGTGTGTGTGTTTAGTGTATTGCAATGTAATTTGGATTCAGTTCAAAGAAAATTGGATATCAAACATCTTGGTTTAGGACACATAACTAGTTGATACATAAGTAATTTGATAGACTTGATTAAAAACCATGGCACAAAAAAATCGAAATAACATCCAGCACAAAAACACATTTAGTACCCTAAGCTCTAAATCTTTTCAGCATTCCAGTCATGAATATTCAAGCCACAAAAGTCTTATCACAAAATAGAGTACCCACTGAATAATTTAATACTTTGCCCTAGTATGTGCATATACGGGAAAATTAATATAAATTTACATGAAAGAGAATTGATACACCTTACCTGTGGCAACATACTATATATCACCCAAAAAACACAAAGGAAACATCACAAGTCTTTCTGATAAATGGAGAAAAAAATAATCCAGCAAGATCAGACACCAACCAGAATAACATCTCGAAAACTGCTCTATATATGACAGTAAGTTTATTTAACTCTTGACAGATGAAAGTGCCAGTGACAGAAAGTTGTACCAAGAAAGAGGGAAAATTATCGACGTGGCCTCTCCCCTGACTCCAGTCTTTACCCTGAAGCACGCACACGCACACTCTCGCACACGCACACTCGCACGCACGCACACACACACACACACACACACACACACACACACACACACACACACACACACACACACACACACACACACACACACACACTCACACTCACAGACTGTCCACTTGAAGAGTACTTAGTCAAGACGAAGTTACTGTCAGCAGGGCTTTGTATTCCAGTTAAAGGCATATTGGAACAACCGATAATTCAGCGGAAGTTCAATGCGACCTGGGCATCTTTCTCACTCAGTGAAAGTACAGCAGATGAGAAGGGCCACGGCTGTTCAGTAAAATGAAATATCCGTAATATGATGATGGTGTCTGTGTGATTATATATGTGTATATGTATGTATATATGTATATGTATGTATATATGTATATGTATGTATATATATGTGTGTGTGTGTGTGTGATATGCTTACATACACATACATATATATATATATATATATATATATATATATATATATATATAGAGAGAGAGAGAGAGAGAGAGAGAGAGAGAGAGATAGAGATGAAATTCCTACTTAATTCACAGAGAATTCATACCCCAGCAAATTGTTTTACAGAATACTAAGAAAGTTAAGTTTGAAGATATTTTTAAAGATACATTCCCCCAAATTGATTTTAGATTCATGTTCAAGACTACCACTATGCGTTCTCTTTTGAATAAAACGAAGCCTTTACCATTTGCAGTAAGACCCTGTGTTGTCTATCAATTTAAATGTTCGAGATGTAACTCTCGATATGTGGGTAGTACCACACGCTCTCTACAACATCGTATCTTAGAGCACATGGGGAAGTCTTACCGTACAGGTATTCTGCTCAGTTCACCATCACCATCTGCCATTAGAGAACACTGCTATTCCACTAGTCATCCACTCACACAAAATTGTTTTCACATTCTGACCTCTACCTCAAACAGATTTAACCTCATTACCTTAGAATCCCTGTTTATCTCAAGGATGAAACCAGACCTCAACAATACAACAACTGCCTTCCCATTACATACTCAATAAATGCAGATATTTCCATGTAAGTTTTTATAATAGTGGTCTTATGCTTCGTTTTTTTGACAAATTTTCTTTTTCTGTTTTTAAAACTTCTACCAATTTTATTATTGAATTTGATCAAGTTAATAATCACATTGTTTACCATTACCTTGTTTCACTAGGTCAACGATAGTTTCTTATAAAGTTTCTTTTAAACAACCCTCCCCCCCCTTACTACTTGTATAGCCTGTTTTATTATTGTTTGGAACCAATTTTTTACTCCATGTTGTAATTTCTTGCTAATTTCAATCTGTTTTTTAGCACTGAGGATGAAGTTAGAAACTTCGAAACGTCTGAAACAAAATGATGTTCTTAGCTACGCTGGTGTTACTCTTCCTGTTGAATATATATATAATATATATAATATATATATAATATATATATAATATATATATAATAAATATATATAATATATTAGGTGTGTATGTGTGTGTGTATGTGTGTGTGTGTGTGTGTGTGTGTACAATACATATATACAACACAAACACATTTTTTTTTTCTTTCCTGCTTTGTCCTATGACAAGTAGGCCATCATGTCTTCACACCAGCCTATTTTTTTATTATGCTGTGACATTTCATACATGAGTTGACCAGTGAAATGATGACCAGGGTGCTTCCCCGTTGCCTTCTCTGGTTAGCAGTGTCACCTACGAAACTAGGGAGGACCAGCCATAAATCATAAAAGTATTATCTGTTTAAAGCTCCATCCACCACCTGCATCCATGGCTTCACGTTTCCCTGATCGGGGGCTCGGTGGTTACTGTGCCTTGGCCAAGGAACAGAGCCACAGGCTAGAGGACCCAAGGAACGTCTTACATAGCATGTATATATAGATAAGTGGATGTAAATATATATATTTAGATATATATAGTGGGATATAGATGTATAGATAGATATAGATACACTGTGTGTGTGTGTGTGTGTGTGTGTGTGTGTGTGTGTGTGTGTGTGTTTACACATATGTGTGTATGTATATAGATATATATATATATATATTTATTAATTCACACCTGAAAGGTCCGGTTTCTTTAATCCCTCATCGACAAACCTACACGTATTTGCACGTTTACATATATTAAGTGATGCAAAACGCCAAATTGAAGTTTCAGCTGGACATGTCTGCACTTGCCCTGTTGTTCTTCCCCGGCAACTCTCAAAATAGAGCATGAACGCACAACCATTTTTACCACAACAGCAATTGTCAAGCAGGCACAACACCAGCCCATAAAGTCTTTGTCGTTACGAAAGCAAAGTTCATCTCTGCCTCACTCTGGCCTCCCAGCCCGCGCCTCCCGCCCTTCTGCCCCTCCTTCGTGAGCCCCCCTGCCCGCCTGCCTCCTTGCTTTCCTCCTTCTTTCCTCTTCCCTCCTTGCTTCCTTCCTTCCTTCCTTCCCTCCTTCCATCTATCCATCCATCCTGCCTTCCATCTATCCATCCATCCTGCCTTCCAGACTCATATTAAATTATTATTATTATTATTATTATGATTGTTATTATTATTATTACTCTTATTATTATTATTACCACCACCACCACCACCTCCTGCCCTCTTGCCCTCCAGAATCCTTCATTCCCCCCTTCCCTCTCTCCTTGCCCTCCAGTCTCCTTCCTTCCATCACTCCCTTTCCCCTTGCCCTCCTTCCCTCCTTTCCTCCTGCCCCCTGCCTCCTTCCTTCCCACCTTACCTCCTCTCCTCTTGTCCTAAAGCCTCCTTCCTTCTCTCCCCTCCAGCCTCCTTTCGTCTTTCCTTGCATCCTTCCCTCCATCTTTCCATTCTTCCCTCCAACCTCCTTCCTTCCTTCCATCATTCCCCTTGCCCTCCACCCTTTCCTCCTTTCTTCCATCCTTCTCTTCTTTCATCCCTCCCTCCTTCCATCCTTCCCTCCTTCCTTCCTTCCTCCCTTCCTTCCTTCCTTCCTTCCCTCCCTCCATCCTTCCTTCTCTCCATCCTTCCCTCCCTCCTTCCCGCACTCCATCCAAGTCTCTTCTCCGCCCCCCCCCCCCCCTTGCCCTGGGATCTCCTGGCAGACGTGTGGCGGCGTTGTCAGTCGGCGCCGGGGAGTCTGCTGCCCCCCCACCTCCTTCCTCTCTCCCTTCTCCTGTCCTGGTCGAGTCTGTGTACTGTTGCTGTCCATGTTGCTGTTTTGTTCTGGGTGTAGTGGTGATGCTGTTTTTGTCTTTGGTGATGCTGTGTTTACATTTGATGCTGTTCTTATCTTTGGTGATGCTGTTATTGTATTTGTCGCTGTTTTTTTGTTATTTGATTCCGTTCTTGTACTGAGGTGGCATTTCGCGATTTTGTAATGCTGCTGTTATATGTCAGACGCGGAACGTCGTTTATGGTCTGATTCCTGTCTCCATTATGCTCTGAGATGCCGCTTGTTGTGTACTCGTGAAAAGGGTACTATTAGTCAGGCAGTCCGGAGTAGCCTGTTAAGAAGAAGCACCAGCCCGGTAGACCTGATCGCACTGGGAACTTGATTCGTTATGCTACAGCGTTATGGTAAATTAACTTCAATTAACTTACTGTCATATATAGAGCAGTTTTCGAGGTGTTACATTAGTTGATGATTGATCTTGCTGGATTATTTTTATGCCCAGATATCAGAGAGGCTTGTGGTGTTTCCTTTGTGATTTTTGAATGATATATCTCAGCTCTACAGGTGATGTTTCACTAATGGTATGGTTCGATTGTTAGGGTGGGTGCTAGTCCTAGGGAATCAGAAGTAAGAATTAACACCCCTTTTTTATAGTTACATTGCTTCGGTGGAAATGGAGAACGCCAAAATAAGCATACATATGCATACATATACATACACGCACACATATTGATGTGTGTGTGTGTGTGTGTACATACATACATGACACAAAGACAAACACAGTAACGTGTACACAAAAATGAAAGGAAAACCGCCACAGTAATACATATATTATATTTACATACACATGTATGTATATACATATATATATATATGTATGTATGTATGTATATGTATGTGTATATATATTAATATGTATATGTATATATACATGTATATATACATGTATATATACATGTATATATACAAGTATAAATACCTTCGCGGTCTCGAGTTCAATTCCCCGCCACGGCAGTTGTAAAAAAAATGCCTGCAATCCGACTATTGGCTCGAGCTTGATCTCACGTCGAGAAAACGACTTATCGCTTGAGAAATCAAATGCAGGTGTCGTAGGGGAAGTCGCCGCCGTGGCACATGTGTTACCGCAGTTGATTAGGTAGGGCACCCAATCAGGTAAAGGTGGTATTGCCAAATGTTTGCTGTAGAGCAAACAAACAAACAATATACATGTGTGTGTATATGTATATATATATATCCATACATACATATATTTACATATATGATTACATATATAAATATATATATTATGTATATAATTAAATATATATAAACATACAGTATGTGTATATATATATATATATTTATATTTATATATAATCAAATATATATAAACATATACAGTATATATATCTATATATATAAACATTCAGTATATATGTATATATACATATATAAGCATACATATATACATACATATATACATACATATATTCATACATAAACACTCACTCAAACACACACACACACACACACACACACACACACACACACACACACACACACACATATGTGTGTGTGTGTGTGTAAATATATGTATATATGTATATATATATATTTGTGTGTGTGTTTGTGTGTATGTATAAAACATATTTACATATATATACATACAAAGTGTGTATACACACACATACACATAAATACATACACATGTACATAATATATATATATATACACATAAATAAGTATATATAAACATATATTTATATATATATACACACGTATATATATAAACGTGTGTATGCATATATATACAAACATACATGCATGCATAAAAACATATATATGTGTATATAAATATATGTGGGTGTGGATGTGTATATATGTATAAATATTTATATAATATATAAATATTTATAGATAGATAGATATATACATACATATAAATAGATGTATATGTATGTATGTATATATACATATATATTCATAAATGCATACATATATAGAAACACACTCATATATATACATATGTGTATATATATATATATATATATATATATATATATATATAAATCACCTATAGAGCTCATAACGATTAGCATAAAATATATGGCAATTTTCAGTTTCACAAACTGTACCCTAGAAGCCGGGACTCAAAAGCCTGTCCAGAAGACTGGGCAACTTCCTTCCATATTCCATTACAACATAGTTCTCTTAAAGATAATTAAAGAACATTGATATTCAAAATAACGAAGGAGATTGCAGACGAACAGTGTGGATTTAGACAGGACAAAGGCATTCATGATCAAATACTAAACTTTAGTGATAATTGAAAGACGAACAATGTCAACCTATGCTTTGTTGACTATCGGAACGTATTCGATACAGTATTCCAAGCTACGTTATGAAAAAAAAATAAGTTTTTGGCATAGGTTTTCTTCAATACATTATACAGCTCATAAAAAACCTCAGTGATCAATAAAAAACTGCTTTGAAAACCACAGAATTCCTTAAAATAGACCGAGGTATTAGACAAGGATACATTCTCTCCTCACACCTTTTTAATATATATTCAGAACAAATAACATGACAACTTTGAAGGTTCCGTCACAGTATGAGGTAGACGTGTAACAAATCTACGATATGCAAATGATCTTTTCCTCATTGCAGGATCGGTGAGTGAACTAACAAAAATGGACGAAAGGGTTTAAGCATCCAGTGAAAAATCAGGACTTTCACCTAGATGTGATCAAGACATAAATTATGAAGATAATGGTTAATATACAAAATTATGACTATAGAGAAGTAGAAACTAGTAATGAAATTTGCTATCTAGAAGAAATTTTAATACTTTTGAAGACGCAGTGAATGAAAAGGAGCACTGTAATCTCA
>NC_061837.1:6484819-6489819 GCF_019202785.1 Penaeus chinensis
TATGCAACTATATACAGTAATAATGTGCTCACTTGAAGTAGATGTCTCCCTGTGAATGTGATTGATGAATTCAGAATTAAAGAGATTGATATACTGAAAGGTAGAACATTTACATAAAAGATTACAAGAGGTATTATTTCCTTTCACGGATCAGCTTCTTTTCTTCTTTCTTTTTTTCACCCTACCTTCTTTATGTATGTGCATGCGTATGTACAAGTGACTTCATAGTTCCTTTTATATTTGTCTTCTGTGTTTTATTTTATTTTATATTTGTCTTCTATGTTTTATTTTATTTTATATTTGACTTCTATGTTTTTATTTTTGAAAAATTTGATTTCTAAGGGTATTATTTGATCTGTACAATGATAAATGGTTTAATAGAAATGTTTGTTTAAGTTGACAGGATCTGTGCTGAATTACTGTCTATATGTTTATATATGCAGTTGAACCTCATTTAAGAAAGGTTAGGTTCCTGAAAACTACAACTTTTACTAAAACGACTTTAAATTGGCTCCTTATTTGCTTATTCTGTACTCAGAGGTGACTTCTTAAACAAGGTTCATCCATATGTATAAATGTATGTACATGTATAAACAGTAAATTGGGACAAAAAAATGTTGCTGAAAATTATCATCCTACAGATTTTACAGAAATGTGAGAGTAAGAAGCATTTTAGACTTTAAAATATAGTTAACTTGTTCTGCCTAGATCATAAATCTTGTATGAAAAATGCTGTTAGTATAGTTAACTTTATTACACTATGGTGTGCTGTCCTTTGGAAATTGCTTCAAGATATTTGGATGAGAAATCAACATAGATATTTAATTTTGTATGTGACTTTGATACACTACAATGGTCATATTTGTGGATGTCTTTGTAATATATACATATATATTTGCTACATTTGTATGGAATAAAGATTGATCTAGCATTAAGAGCCAGTTCTGCTATAACAGACAAACTTAATGTAAAAGATAAGTCTAGCTCTGTAACGTACATTCCAGAAAGTTAGTGAATCATTTATCTATTTCTTCTGTATATGACTATGATGAGTGCTTCTTAATAATTTAGTAGGAATCTAGAAATAGTGATTTCCAGAAATATTTATAATTATGGTATAATCTTCTTAAGCTGAAGATAAGAAAGTCCTACGTGACGGACTCAGCGGCATGAAATTCCATCCGTAGAACTTAGAAATAGGAATATCAACTGAACAGTCAGTCTTGATTTACTTTGTGTTTTAGATTTTGAAGAACCTATTCAGCGAATAATTAATTTGTCATTTTTACAAACATAATCATATTCTTGTCATTTGTTTACATGATTGATTTAACAATATTAGAAAAGGTATGAGTGAGAATGCATATTTTTGCAGTGCAAGAGATGTATTTGACCCTTTTTAATTATACTCTTTGTATTCCTGACAAAGATATAATCAAAACCAGTTAAATACATCTTTTACACTTTGAAGATATTCAATCTCATTCATACCTTTTCTGCATTTATTGCAATGAACATAGTTCATCCTTGGTTTACTAAAACATGTTTCCCAATCGCTGGTTTATCTCATGTGTCCTTGGGAAATGCGTACAATAATAAAAGTGTTGTCATATTATATTGGCATACTATTTCTCTGTTTAATAGCTGCAACAAAGTTTTTTGGGCTGTCATTTATTGTTCTTCCAGGTGACTGTTTTCATTCATATTTGTTCTTTTCATGCACAGATAGTCTTTGTTGATTATAAGTATGTTTGATCTGGGTATATTAAAGGCTGATTAACATGCTTCATACCTTATTTATTGACTAATAATGAAGAACTCAAAAAGGATTTTTCACCAAAGGCAAGTTGCTTTATAATAAGTATAAACCACAGTAGCATCCAGACATAAAGTGTAATAATTTAAAGGTTTAGAAACGTTCAGTAGCTCTCAATGCAAGCTGTATAGTGAATTAAAGTAAAGTATGAAGTTACATTAATAAGTACCTATAATTATACACATATCAGATTAAAGCAGATATACAAATAGTACCTAACATAATTTGGTATTTATTGGTGTCAAAAAAAGAAAATAATTACATTTAGTATGAAAAACAAAGCAGTGTAAAGTTAGACACTTTCCTGAACTTGTATTGAACAAGGGCTATCTGTGCATAGAAATTCTTGAAACAATACTAAAAGCCCATGAAATGTTCCCTTTTTTGTGACTAAAGAAAGACACTGTTATGTTATAGACAGTATAGAAAATTTCATGTTTTATGATTATGTGTTTGCAGTTGAACCAAAGTTAGATGTTTAGAATAGATCTAGGGATGTTATATAAACATCTTATTTATTGTATCGTGTAGAGCTTCCTACAAGTATGAGTATCATATGTGAGACATAAGTTTCATTTATTAGTGATATGCCTTTGCTATAGTGTAGAAGAATAATTATTTATATTGAAATTGTTTGTTAGGTATAAAAATATTTATATGTTCATGAATGTGAACTGTTGCTCACTGTGAATTTTGATGGATTGGCAGGTTGTAAGAATAAAAACCTTTCAGTGTAGGTTTATTCACTTTCATGTATCACTGTTTAAGCAAAGGATATTTAAGATATATGGAAACTAAACATTATGTTGAATAGTTAGTATGCATCTGAATGCCAAAGACATAATATACAGAACAAGTAGCTTCCAGGAAATTTCTCCACAAAAGCCAAATGTAAGGTGATGCAAGATGTTGAAAATGTGAACTTTATTGTATTTCTCAGGTTTGGAGACAATGAATGAAAAGCAGATAATTTTATTATTATCTGTTAAAAAAGGGGAAAGAAAAATTAATTCTGTTTATCTGCAATTTTGAAGGAATGCAGAAGGATATTATTTTTTATTTTATGTAATATTCACTGAGAATTGATGAAGGTCTTAAATGTTTATGTAAAATATCCTGAAGCCATTGAACTTTTTAGACTCAACTTTTAAGGATATGGTACCTTATATTGTTTGTAATGATTTATAGCACTACTTTCATGATGAGTAAATCTTAGCCATACCCCACATTGTAAATCAGCAGAATGCCTCATACTTTTTCAGTTGTAAGTAAAATCAACCAAACAGGTGTTTGTTGGCCAAGGATTTGGTGCCTTGTAACTACACTGTACACAGCCACTAGACAGTGACATATCACAAGAATCTGTGAAATTATAAATTTATGGCCATTTACAGTGGTCATCTGTTGTATTTCTTAAGTGAAATTATTTTAGCGATGATCAGGGTATAAAGTACTGGTTTGTGTGTTGTGCAGTAAAGGTTTGTTGAATAAAATGAATAAAGTGGCAGTTGTGCCTTGCAAAATTTGCCGTCCAGTTGGTCTGTTATGGCCAAGTGATTTTAAATAAATATATTTGCACAATCAATATTTGAAGTTTTATTTAAATATGACCCAAGAAATAAACAAAGGGTGGAAAATGAAAATGAGATGATTGGGAGATGATGATAATAATGAAGAATACCTAGTTATCGTTGGGGCGCTTAGGAAATGCTCACTGAGGCCTAATGCAGGGAATCACCCCTACCTTGGTCCTCAGCCCTGCCTCAACTTTGCATAGTCTTTTCTCCTCCTCCTTTCCTTTTCTTTCTCTTCTTCATCTCCTGTCCACTAATCCTAATCATTAACTACTTCATACCCTTTTTGCCACAATATTTTATCATAGTGCTATATGAACTTTGATGTCTAGCACATTTGGTTTAACCATTAACCACTGACCATCAGCAAGTGCAAAGACTGACTATAGGACACTAGACAAAAAAAAAGAAAGAATTACAGCACACACTGTAATTTTAAAGATAAGCCTTATAAACAAACTATTATACTGCCAAGAAATGACGATATATATCATAAGCCAATTATTATGTATTTTAAGAAATGAATAACTGAAATACAGCCAACGTGGGTATAGGTTTGTAGTGTGCCGTTTGCGTATATATTTCAAGGGAAGCAAAGTCTCTATGTTACTTATTTAGACCTTTTAGTGGGAGGGCGTACTAAAAGGCACAACGTCACATTTTCATCACTTGTCATTAGCCCTTACTCTGTGTGCTAAAGTGCCTCCCCTTTTTACAGATTTGAACATAATTCGTTTGCATTTCTGTCCCTTTCTTTTGTGATACGAAATGCACGGAGACGTTTACTCCGGTTTTCGCGTGTATGCTTATCGTTGTCTTAAACTAATCTACATATATGGATGCCTAATTCAAAATCTACAGATACACTGCCTGATTAGTGATTTGTCGAAGTATTCATTTACAAAGTTTTTAAAGATTATTGGACCCCCCCAATCCTTTGCCCTTTGTTGTCGTGGGGGGGCTTAGGAGACGAAGACTGAGACCCAATGTTGGGGAACTCCTCAACCTTGGGACTCAGCCATCGACTCAAAAAAATTTGCATGGTCTTTTTTCCCCACTCATACTTTTCGTTTCAGTTTCTTCACCAATCCCTTTTACCATCCACCTCCTAAGGTGTGAGAGTCGTGCTGAAAGGATGAAAGGCTGACTTTATGTCAGTCCTGAATGGCCTAAGGGAACCATGGGCACGGTATTCCCCTGCCATACCTGGCCCTTACCCCTCAAGGGTGAGGGGTGGACTATTTTTTTCCCCAACATACTCCAGGCTTATCATGGCCAGTAATGAAGATGTAACCCCACTCTTAGGGGCAATGAGGCTTGCCCCTTTATCAAATAGCCCCAATCCCGGCTCTCCTTTGACCACGGCTCCGAACACTGCAACAACTACCCCCTTATCAATGCATACTAGTACAGTATCAACCCTAATCAACAATCAACCCCCAGGAGACATTTTTACTCTCCTAACATGCTCAACTTCAACACCTTTACTCCCAGAACCTTCTTCATCAACCACCCCATCTCCCCTTATTACTACCTTACAACCTTATTGCCCACCTCCCCATAACACTACCCCCCTCAACACTACTCCCTCCTCTACACGTCCCCGCACT
>NC_061837.1:6494819-6497319 GCF_019202785.1 Penaeus chinensis
ATTGGTCATATGACTTTATTATGTGTTGGTTATTCTGGATCAAAGATCCTGGGATGTCTTAGTTAACAGTGTTGTTTCTATATTGTTCATCATTTTATGATCTTCTCAATCCCATGCCTATTGTAAGTGAGGGTGGGGGGCACACCCCATTCTCCCCTTCTTCATCTGCACCATCTCCCTTCCACTCCCTCTTGGATAATCACACAACCCTTCCATTAAAAGTGTCCTCTAAATTCTTCCCCTCCTGATGTTATTCCTTATACCTGCTTCCATGTCTCATTTTCTAGGTTCTCCGACACCCATATTCTTACTACCCATTGCTTACTTCATAATGGATTTTTTGCATTGTCCCTCTTCCTTCATTCTTCGTCCCCTTCACTCTTTACTAATTTCAGTCCTACCTGAATTGCTCTGCTCTTTATCCTTTTCACAACCATACTATCCTATAGTGTTCTAAACCTTTTGGCATGTAACAACTTGTCTTAAAAATTAACTCACTTTACCCCTTTTTGCCACATTACTTTACCATAGTGCTATATAACCTCAGATGTCTAGCACATTTAATTGTCTTAATAGTTGTTGAGGATTTGATAAACACGGCATCTCCAAATAACATAGCTGTTTTTCAGTTAATTACCATCATCAGGCTCATCCTGTGATTAGTAGTCATCAGTGTGTGATGTACATCTGTGTATGCCTTTCCTTTTTTCATTCTTTTATTT
Organism: Penaeus chinensis; assembly: GCF_019202785.1. Taxonomy (NCBI): domain Eukaryota; kingdom Metazoa; phylum Arthropoda; class Malacostraca; order Decapoda; family Penaeidae; genus Penaeus; species Penaeus chinensis. The sequence continues at coordinate 6,495,542 of NC_061837.1, forward strand.
ATTTATTTATACTTGCTTAGTGCAGTAAATCTGTTTAGAAGCTGCATCCTCCTCCAGTAGTTCTAGGAACCACTTATTTTTCTCATAACTTTTGGTAACAAGAATAGAAACTTGAAATTATAATTATAAAAAAAAATCATGGTAAAGTATAATTAAAATAAAAGCTAGAGTATTATCATTAGTGTTGACAAAATATAGCAAATATGGTATTAATTTACAGGGGACGATCTCAAAACATATACCGTTTTCTAATATGTAATTATATTTCTCTCTGCTTACAGGTACTGTTCAGCAGGTTTCCATGCTGATGTGTATGACAAGGTTGTGCCTGGAATTGAAGCCAAGGGACTGGATTGCGAGTGTGTCGGAGGAGGTCGTATTCTGCACGAGCCAGACAATAAGAGCATTGAAGTTTTTGGCTACTCTCAAGGTTATGGAAAGGCTGATCATTCAGTATCTGTTGAGCTGCTGAAAAAGAAATACCCAGACTATGCCAAAATTACATTCTCCAATGATGGTTATTAGAAGGATAATTTTCCTGATTATTTCTTCAACGTATTGAAGAGATGTTTAAATGTATCTCAATTTGGCACCAAATGTTTGTTTTGAAAAAAAAAAAGAAAGAAAAAGATCAGGTATTTGAAAAATGTTTTTTTCAACAAAAAAAAAATGTACCAGTGATAACGGTGAATAAATGTTTGCAATTTTAGATATGTTTCTGTCAGTTATCCTAGGTATGTTTAGGATTGAGCCCAGGTTTGTTTGTGTGGGGCAACTGCTGTCTGGGTATAATCATTTGAGGGGTGGGAAGGGGCTAACACATACTCACCATAAATTCAAATTTGAAAAAAGTTATGACTAATTTTATTGAACAATTTCTGCCAAATTATAGTGATAGGGTGAGGCTTGGGGGTAATGCCCCCAGGTAAGGAAGTGCTATATGACATCAAAGGTCATATAGTACTGGTAAATTGGAGTAGGGAAAAGGGTTAGGAATGAGTTAACTTTACCCTAATTATAGGTTGAATAATACTAGACGGTAGTATGGTAGAGAGGGGAGTTGATGGGGTATATTATAAGATAAAGGTTGCTAGAAGGAAGGAGTTGAGGGAGTAGGGAGCATTATGATAAACTCATTTTTGCCATTTTTGGCACAGTACTTAACATTTAGAATAGGTGGACAGAACAAGGGGATGAAGATAAGGAAGAGGAAAGGAGGAGAAGAGGAGACCATGCAAAATTAGTTGAAGTGAAGGCTGAGGACCAAGGTAGGGGAGAACCCTTACAGTCCCCATCTCCTAAGCCAACAACGAGCAAGGGATTGGGGAGGAAGTTATTACTAAGTGCTATCTGAAAGAGATAGTAGTAGTTTGTGTTTTGTCAAGGGTGAGCTTGAATAGCAGCATCTTGTCAAGTGGTGGTTAAGAAAATGCACATACCTCATCCAACACTTTGTGCACCAGGAATAGTATGAAATTAAACTTAGTCATTTTACCTTAGAGGGATAATTCTTTGTCTTTTTCATATGACCCAGTGTCACTTGAATTTGTCTCACTTACTCACATTCAGATGTGATGTAATGTAAAATTGTCTCACCTACTCATACATTTAAATGTAATGTAAAATCTGTAATGAAGTTGATTAAATCATGTAACGCATGTAAAGTCACTTCAAACTTGCATTCTCTCTGTTTTAATTAGGCATATCTTGTGAAAATACTTAACTTATAGCTGGAATGTTGCTTAGATTCCCAAGAATGCAGTAAAACCAAGCATACA
>NC_061837.1:6502319-6509819 GCF_019202785.1 Penaeus chinensis
CACCATCAGTGAGTACCAAGTCATCAGAGGGATCTAACACAGCCTTGTTGTAACGATAATGGTTTGATAGTTTTGGGGTGAATTCGCACACCACCTGACTGGTATTCAGATCAAATAGCTGGAAAAGATGGTTGAATTTACAAATATGGCAAAGGCAAAACCACACATGTAAAAGCTTCCTAAACAGTAATTGTACTATCACAACTATTAATAAGTGACTTGAAGCATGCAATTAGACCTTCTATGATGAATTATGCTAATACCAAATAACCATGGAGTAATAGAGTAATGCATAAACTTTAAATTCATGGAACACTTAAGAGCACCCTTTATTTTTATTCATACTGAACCATTAGGTTTCCGGTATCTCCTCTTAAATTAAGTTTCCAGTCCCTTTCTTGAGTATTCAATGTGGATACCTCCTTTAAATTTATGAAACAAGTCACATAAATAGTAACCATTCAAAGTTTAGCCCCACTTCTATTTATGTTTGCTTTTAAAATATTGTAATGATAGTTTTTAAAACAGATGCCTAAATGTAGGAGTGGTACCTATGAAATCTACAAAATTCAAATGACCCAGCTCCCACTCCCTCATGTACCCTAGCATTTTTCCCACAGACTTGGCTTGACAATCTAATTATAAATGAATACTATCTAGACATCTTACCCTTGCTGTCTGGTCATTGGTCCCAATTATCTTGTCTTGAGCATTACTAAAATCTGCGTGGTGGCACTCATATAGTGTATATCTGAAAAACAGTATAATCATTTTTTTTTTGCATTAATAATATTTAATTATCAACATCACAATGATCACAGAATCAAACTGAATGTTTAACATTTACTTCAACACTGCTTTGAGCCTTTATATGTAAATTTTCATGTTGCAGCAACATAGAAAACATTTTAAAGAGATTCATAAAGAATGGTTATTACATAATCTATGACTAAATAAGTTCACTTTAGAAATAATTTCCAATTTGAAAGGTTTCCCTGTGTTACTGATTTTATCACTTCCACTTCAAGGTATGGCCAACAAGAATAGCACTGGAAACCTGTACGTTGCACCTACTTCAGGTCGAAGAGGTCATTGATGCTCCAAAGGGATGTCTCATGGACTGCTGTACATGATGTTAAGAGCATTGACCCTGTGCCATGCTGAACCAGACTTGAAACTGCACCCTGATGAACTGTGTACACTCCTTCCTCCTACAAATACAAAAGTTTAGTTTAAGCATCTATCTGCTGTAAAAAATATATCTTCACAATTGCCTGTCACCGAAAATGAGCAACACAACTTACATTTCCACTTTTACTAAATAATCTGACTTCTCCTCGAGTTGTTCCAACAATGATAAACTGGTCATCCGGCTGAAAAATATTGAGGAAAAAACAGTCAGTTAGCCTTTAACTCTATAATATTATATATAGATGACAAACATAGACAATCAATATCAAATCATATCATAAAAATGAAATGACTTTTAACATAAGTAAAACATAATTAAAATTCTAGATATTTAGCATTATGTGATAATTCAGCTCTATATATGGCTATATACCTAGTTGGGTGAATATAAAGTAATTATGCACAGCCAGGGAAGTCATTTAGGGGTTAATAATAGGGTCCAAGGTTTTATCACTTAGATACCATTAAATATTCAATTTGGCAATAACACACTTGTGTACTTCTTTGGTAATTGCAAAAATAAATTATGCCTAATCCCAAAAATTGTTAAAATTTAGAAGAGGAAGTAACACTCACAGAAAACTCGCAGCATAAAAAGATGTCATCATCTTCACTTGGCCTAAAAGTCTGTGTGGGTCGATATCTACTGTAGATGAATTTGCGGTTATTTGATGAACCTTCCAAGCCGGTGAATGGTACATTATATGGTCTTTTGGCATAACGCATTGTGAAATTGGTTGGTGGAGCACGCAAAGATCTGGGTTCTGGACATCTATGTGGCCTGTAAATTATAAATCACATTTATACCATCATCCAAGCAGTATTTTCTTAACTGATATATACAATATTAATCTGTTAGAAAAGTGAAAATGACATGCACTCTAATAACAAATAAAAGTAATGTGACAAATATATAACAAACTATCTTATCATAAATCCAATCATATGAACATGATTACAAAACAATTTTTGAAAAAGCACTTACTGAAACAGGTCGAAGGTTGGACATGTAACAACTGGATTCTTGCAAAGTGCATGCTGGTTCATCAGATACTCAGTGACAATTCTGTCTAGGGTTATGGTAGGTTCATTTGACAACCCAGTGTTCATCACTATTGGGGAAGCTAGAGGATTACTTGTTAGACTGATACTATTTTGACTATTTGGTACAGAAGGCATTTCACTTTTGCTGAAGTGACATATACTATTGGCAGAAGCGGCTGTTGAGTTGGCAATTTTACTGTCCCTCTTGCTTGGCCTGAAACAGATGCATTCATACTCTTTAGTACTCCCAATAAATATAAGCTCATACATGTAACTCAATGTTTCCCATATTCAATAATAATGAGTACATATAAAAGTACATCAAAAGGCTTACCTGTTAATCTTAATGTGTAATGGTATTGGACTAGATGCATTGGCAACATTAGATGGACTGGCCACAGGTGGAGGAGAAGGGGTTGTGGGAGGTGCTATTCCCACTGAGGCTGAGCTACTAGCAGCTGAGGCATTTTTACACAGAGATGAATTGAAAAGATGCCTTGTTGGACCACTCCCTAACAACCGATGCTGTATATACAAAAAAAAAAAAAAAATAAATTACACATTTTAACAAGTAAAATAGATTTTCATTCCTATCACCACTAATTCAAATACAAAAATGAGACTATTTTCATATACAGAAAAAAGGAAAGCAAGCAATCATTTATACCGCTCTAGCTGATGGCGGTGGTGTGACCATGTTTCTAGAAGGAGGGCCCATGGGTGTGTGGGCTATGATGGTTGGTATAGCGGGAAGATGAGCTGCTTGCTGCAGTGCAGCTGCTACAGATTCATACCCCTCATTAACTAAATGGGCCTGGATCAGCTGCAGTAACTGCTTCTTATTGTAGTTGATTCTTGTTTGTGCCACAACATCAGCCTGAAAGTTGATAATTAATGAAATCCTAACTACAACATCAAAGATCATCATTACTCACAAATAAGCAACCCCATTTATAATACACTATATAATAAACCATATGCATTCACACTGAGTATGTTTTAAATGCCATAAAATCCACAACAGTCCCTCTACCCCCCCCCCCCCAACCAATGATTTAAAAAATGGTCATAAACTCACCCTATGTATACTCTGCATAGACACATCTGCTGAAGCATCACCTTCATGCTTGGCATGGCCTGAGACAGCCTTAATGAGTTCTAGTGCATGTCGTTGGAATTTTACATGCTCCATTCGTTTGTCTTGTAAAATTGGTTCCTTCATCAACACTTGAAAAATAAATACAATTAATTAGATCTTTTGCATGAATCATGACTACACTGTAAGGTTACATTGATTATTTGTTTAAATAGTCTGTTATAAAATGTCTCTCCACCAAGTAACCTTACTAACTTCATTTTTCGGAAAACACAGTGTGTTCAAGTCTTAATTCACTTACACTGCAACTGTCCAGATGTGAAGATAGGTAGTTTGCTCATGATCTGACGTGCTGTGTCATTTCTAGAAAGTCCAACTAAAGCTCGACAAGCAAGGCCTCTTATGCAATCTGCATCTGTGATTGGCATCTTCTTATGCAAAACATTTAACAAGTACTGAAATATTGAAAAGATGTTATGAGTTTCCTCAACGAGCACCCACTGTAGTATGTAGCATAAAGAGAAGATAACTGGTAATATCAAATAATATCAAGTCCACCTCATGCATAGACATAGTTTGTTTATTACAAGACATTACTTTGGTGGAAATGGACAATCTTTAACACAAGGAAAAGAAGGATTAGTAACAGAATGAGAAAAAGGCTGGGGGGAATATTAAAACACTTGCATAATACCAGAAACATTAATATAATCATTTCCTTTTCAAAAAAGAAAAAGACACAATGGCATTAAAAACATTAAAAGACGAATAGTCTGTAAGCCTTTACTTACCATGATTCCATTGCTGGTCCTCACACAATCCCAAGACTTATTAATGACATCCTCGCCAAAGGCAGCTTTCTTTTTACTACTTCCAGGAGTAGTGGCAGTGCCATATCTTACTAAACTGTTTCCAGGCTATAGAATAAAAACGAAATTTAGAACCGAAATACACAATAAATGTACATAACTATGAAGGGCTATGATCTTCCACATTAATGCACTACAAGATAAATTTCCCACCTATCAGAATGGTAAGGACCTCATTTACAGAGGCTTGCAGAATTGCATAAAATACATACCCTATGGATAGGTGCACAAAGGCAGTTTATCAGAACATTCAGAGCAGCTTTCTGCACCTCTGGTGATGTAGTCATTGACTGAGCATTCTCATGGATGCAAGCAACTAGGATGGCATAACCTGGCACTTCCTGGAATAACAATGAAGATCAAAATTTCTGTTCTACTGAGTATTTTCCTTGAATTAAAAACATCTTATGCTCAAAAATGGAGAACTGAATAGCAAGACATTTTATGCCTGTACATTTGTGAAGTAAAAACCATGGGAATAGCTGTAACTTTAATGTTAAAATATTACTGAAGTTTAGACTTTACTTCTACTCTCGATTATTTATACAAGGCACATTCAAGTTTAAAAGAACATTGATAAAAAAAATATCAAAACATTGCAGAAACATGACACATATCACAAACTGAAGTGAGCTCACAAAATACTATTTTCATACCTGTGGGTCAAGTGTCTGTAGAAGGTCATCACCAGCAGGTATGGTCAGTTTGTCACACAGCGCTGCCTGGATAGTTGGCATCACACTGCACACATAGAGTGTGTCAAGGGCAAACACTGCAGTCTCAGTTCGGCTGTTTAGGAAAGATAACCTGTTTAATGGATAACCATATTTCTATTGTTAGATCTGTTAAACTAAATTCCTACATGATAAATGACACTATATTTAACAAACAACAACAAAACAATTCTTCATAGTTACTTGGGACTGTATGATTCGTTCAAAACCATTGCAACTAGCTGTAAAAAGAGTTGCAGGCCCTTCAATGAAACAAATTGCTCAACAGGTTTCCAGCGGGCTCGGTACGGAAGGTATTCCAGGAGATGTTCGACATTCCTCTCAATCATTTCTGGTGTCACATTTACAGCCTAAAACAATGGACATAATTAGATACAAAATAACACATCCTATTGCAGTAACAATTATTTTTTCTTCTTCAACTTATTTTGCTTTCCCTGCTACCTTCCAAATACATACAAAGTCATTATACATTACCTTGTAAGATGGAGTGGCATGCTGAGGTGCTGTTCCATGTTCTCTGATAGTCATCCTGTGCAGGTGCTGGACTTTGAGTGCTAAATGAGCCTCAAAGTAGTGCTTAACACTCAGACACACTTGCTTCACTGTTTGCCACATCATCACCTCATTAGGTTCATCTAATATGTCTTGCTCCCACACATCTTGGAATAATGACAGTGTGGAAAGCATATTCAAAACCTTGCGGAGGCCATCCTGCTCATCAAACTTTTCTAATATTGCCTTAAATCGGAAGACCATTCCAAAGAACATCACAGCATGAGTTCTGGATGACTGATGTGAACACTCTAAAAGCCACAGTGAATAGCGAATCAATTCACCTAATACATGATCAGGCAAAAGGCATATTCTTTCTACGGCTTCCTCACAGTAAGCTAAATACCACAGGCAGAGGGCAACGCCATCTGCTGGCAAAGATGGACGGGGAACCTGCAATGGAAAACAAAACATAAAACTTTTTCTTTTTTTTTGTACTAATTCTATTTTATAATAATAAATCAGTACAACAGTATAAAAAGATTTCCAATTTTCTCTGAAACTATATTTTACTTTGAAATCTTCAAAACCAAGAAAAAAGTCTCACCTGAAGAAGTTTCTGCATTCCACCCATATTCACAAATTCTAAACAGAACTTCTTATGAAAGAGAAGGGAACCAAGAAACCGTAAGGCCTCAAAAGAGAGGCGTGCATTACAGGTTCGTCTGACGTTGATGTAGTGAAAGATTAATTCTAATGCATTGTGTTCATAAACGTGGCCTAAAGACTGTTAAAGGAGAAAAATAATAATTAATTTTTTATTAGATATTAGGCAAAGCTCTAATATAATCAGTTCATAAGTAAAAAAAAAAAAAAAAAATACATTAATATCGATATCATTTTTTTTTATAACAAAAGTGAAAAAGTTACAGAATAAGCAATCTTACCTCTTGATATTCCCCTATAGGTCTTAAATATTTAAGGATAAATATTTGCTGTGTATCCCTTGTCATGGGAAACATCTGATATGTTCCTACTATGTAGCTACTCATTTCTGCCCAGGACGAATTGGAACAGTCTGAATTAAGTACAGGATCAAAATTTTCACGTGATGCCTTTGGAGACCCAAAAATATTGAATGTTGCACTCGTATTACTATTTTTGGCTGGAGATGAGGATGAATGAGAAACTGAAAAGGAAAAAGTTTTGATATTTTCAGCTTTTCAGCTAGAACCACATCAACTAGATAACAATCAGATTAAAAATAAGAACAATATCACATATTTTTTATTACAAAATTTAGTAACTAGAAGCACTGAGCAGTTAGAAGACTAACCCTTCATCTTCTTTGGGTTGGACCCCTCCTCATGTTCCTTGCTCTCAGGGTCTTCCCCATTGACCATTGACCGGGCACTGATGGACTCATTGTTAAGGTGGGCAAAAGGTCTATCAGGAACCTTTGACCCTGAACCCTTATCATCCTCTGCACCTCCTCCTTTGGATAAAAAGAAGACTCCATTAAAGAAAAACACACCCATTACAAAGATATAAAGATTATGAGGTAAGTATATCACCACAACCTATCACGAACAATCATTCAAAAGAATAACATCATTGATAATACCTTCATCTTTAAGTTCCCACAACCTCTGTAACATTATTGGTACTAGGTGAGCATTGTGATCCCTAAAAGATGCTGCAATCTCTGGGATATCCATAGCTGCAGCAAGGAGACCAATTGCATAAGTTCGCAGTGGTTCTGGCCCCTTCTCAGCCCAAGAGAAGAGCCGCATGACTGTTGTTTCGGATTCATTAAATACCTGAAACATTTGATGATATTAATACTAATATTAAGTCATGGCCTCTCACTTATGTATATATGAATTAATTCCTTAGTATATATTTATGTAAACCTTGACATTTATGGATCAAAGCTTCAGAAAAAGTAAACATTTGTGCTTGGACCAAATTAGTACAAATTAGACATAAAACTGGAATTCAAAAATGAACCGTGACACTTTGCGGTTAATGGGGACCTTCAATAGGTTCTACATAGTTTTCATTACCTGAG